>NC_056743.1:775582925-775677925 GCF_019279795.1 Protopterus annectens | reverse complement strand
TGGAGCATGTCCAATAGCTCTGGGTTTGACATAGCTGTGTATGTTAGGCAGAGATCGCCTCTGAGTAAGCAATATGCGACGGAGTAAAGCAGGAGGTTTTTGAGACGATCTGCATAGGGCATCTGTTTGAGGCCAATAATCCTCTTTGTGAGGTATTTCTGTGGCCTTTCCAGTTGTTATAGATGTCTTGTTAGGTACATACCAAAAGGGGTGTTGTACTCTATAATGAGTCTAATGAGTGATGAGTAGAGGGGAACAAAGACCTCTTTTTTTCTGGATGAGAAACATTTTGTGATGAGGTGAGCCACGTAGAAGGATTTCCTGACCACTGTGGTGATGTGATTATCAAAGGAGGGATTACTGTCCACCTATGTCCCAAGGTCTCTTATCACACTTTCGGCATTAAGTAGACTATCACTTACGTGGTAGTTCATGGGTACAGAGTTTTTACCAAAGGGGATGACAATACACTTTTTGGCATTGAGCTTCAGGCCATGGCTTTGACACCAGGCATCTGTCTCAGTGAGGCCCTTTTGTAGTATGTCCACATCATTAGGAGTTTCGATTATGGCTCCTAGTTTGCAGTCATCTGCAAACTTTGTTAGCCAAAGACCTTCTGTGTTAGCCTGTACTTCAGAGAAGTAGATACCAAACAGGAGAGGACCCAGGACTGAACCCTGTGGTACTCCACTTGTCACTGGTCTGAAGTCGGTGAATGAATGAATTATTAAATATCATTGAATTAGTAGTATTGTTTTTATGAGAGAAAAGTTCTGCACAAAATGATCTACCCTTTGCAAATGAGCATTAAAGTAATCTGGTAGTTAGTGCAGATAATTAAGGCTACGAGTTGTTTATGAGCTGTTTTCTGTAGTAAAAAAAATGTGATTCCCAGAACCTACATATGACTACTTTGTGACTCTGCATAGATCAGTTAACCATACATTTAACCATGAAAATGGGCACTTGCATCTAGTGAGCTTATTTGGTTAACAAATAAAGTAAAAACAAATAAAAATGTATGATTTCATGTAGTTAGATTTACTGACTAATAATGATCTATCTGTAGAAACTGTGTGCCCACTGTGGGTTTGGTGCTACATGCAGTGCATTACCCATTGCCCAGGACAGAAGATCTCTCTGCATCCCTAACTGATCAGGACAACACACAGAGATTGACTTGGCACATGTACCATCAGCTGAATTTGAATGGACCTGAAACTTTGAAACAATTCTTTGCCAGTAACATTAGTAAAGAAATATTCAGGTATAGAAGTTTGGTGTTACAGTGGCACCTGTACTGGCTCGGTCAGAAGGCAACAGATAAAATTATATAAGGAATCTATGGCTCACAATCCTATTTGGCTATCTGGGTGATCTACTAATAACAGGTCACATTTATTTATTTATTTGTGTATGTTGCCTGGCTTAGTCTGAATAGGCATGTGACTTTTATACAAATGAGGGCAATTTCATGAGGGAACCAGAGCAATTTCCCTTTAAATAAGAGTTAGGTAATACTTAACATCCACCTGAGCTACTGTCATCTCAGGCAGAGTGAACATCAGTTTTACATCTCATCAGAAAGATGACACCTCAGGTGTGCAGCATCCTAACTATGCTGCACTACAGTGTTACTATTAGGACATGAATCTAGACACTTTCCCTAGGATTCAGAAAGAAGCTTAACATGGGTGCTACGTGCTGTGGCCAAAAGAGACTGCTTGTACATTTAGCTGAAATGAGGAAAGACCTCATTATCAGCTAATTTGCATGTCTGTGAATTGTGTGGTGTTACCTGTAGTGCTACTCAGCACTTTCCTCTAGTGATCACATCTGGCAACTCATGCATTGCATTGGCACAGGCACCACCTCATTCATTCTCAGTCACACACATGCACACGTACAAACACACGTGCACACATATACATACACACACATGTTCATAACGCTTACCTGCCCCTTATTTTACAAAAGATTCCCACTTCCTCTATAGCATCTTATTATTTCTCTGCCTCTCATAAATCATGGATGATTACAGAGTTAATAATGCCAACCATTAGAGTTTCATATCTTTTATTGTTCAGAAAATAAATCATGATGCTGTTCTTGTAGCTCTATTAACTTTTCAAGGCTTCCCTCTTTTTATAATTATTTTTATTTTAAAGTACTTAAGGTAATAGTTTCCCTGGGGTGTAGTGTTGATGGAAAGGACTAAAGCTGTACTGTGTCAAGATGCTATTCCGTTTATCAAGGGCACAGGGTTTGAAGCTTTCCCCTTTGCTTATTTTTTATGACTTAGGATTTTTTACATCATTTCCTTGGTGTCTAATTTTAGAGCAGAGGACTAAAGTGATGTTTTCTGTGCTGTGGGTAAAGGGATTGAAGCTTTTTCCTTCTCATATTTTAAGGGAGTTAGAGCAATATTTTAAGAGCATCTCTGATGTCTGTTTTTCCCCTACCATTACATCTTTCATACTTGAAAACTGTACTGTTAAGTTTGTAATTGAGGTTAGGATAATATTTATATAGTATCCCTGCTGTCTAGTGTTACGCCCACTCATACATCTCTTGTGCTGCAAAACCTGTTGTTCTATTAACTTTTTGTAAGTGACTTTGCAATAATATTGGACTTTCCCTGGTGTCTAGTGTCTTCCACCGAAATTGCAGGATATGCTAGTTACGTCTAGGAGAGCTTAGATGTATGACAATCCCTCACACACACAGACACACACACACACACACACACACACACACACACACACACACACACACACAGCCCCCATTCCACCCGGTTTCACCCATTCACCCTCAGGAGTGCAGCATCTTCATTGCCCCTGACTACCCCCCTACTGTGAACACTCAGGCTGACAGAGTCATATACTCAACTGAAACCAGTCATCCCTCTGCATACACTCACACATGCAGCCATACGCATACGTACATGCACCCCCCACTACCTGTCCACTAAACTGCATGGCACTTACCTCAAATGCAATCTTTCCAATTACAAGTAATGGGTGCGAGTAAACTTTCAGATGAGTTGATTAATTTGGCTGGCTGGCCTAACTTATATGGATGAATAATTCCCTGAATATCACAAATGCATAAATGCCTTAGTGTAGAGATTTCCAGGGGAGAGCAAATAACTAATTAGCACTGGTTGTTCCCCCAGAATAAGTAATTAGCATACAGCTCAGAGGAACAGCCTCCTGCTGTGATCCTACAGATTGCGGTGAGCTTATTCTCGGAATCAGAAAGGGATGCTGTAAATGCTACAAGACCATGTTGGGGCTTATTGTTGGCAATGGCCTTTTCTGAATTTAGCCCTTTGTGTGGGGATGGAACCTACAACTTTTTGATCTTGCTAAGTCTGCATCCTACTGAGCTAATAACACTTTGAATGACTAAGGTAGTTTCTGCATTTTAATACAGATTCTGGGCAGAGTAAAAGTGTATGAGCTTAGAATCAACAGAGACAAGTATGATTTTTTTCAATGAGGAGGTATTGCACTGTGGGTATATTATTTACTGAAATGGACTGACGTAATCAGCAGACAAAGTAAAGACTCTGTTAGAAGTAACAAAGCCTAAAGCTTTTTTACATTTGTGATCCTTGTTGGAATGGTGAATTATTATTGTGCTATTCCACCCAATCCTTCACCAGTGTCACACCTACTTTGACCTAGCTTTGCCAAGACCATCTTATGGACTTGATACGGTTCATTGCAAAAGCTCCGAGATGCTGCAGACTGACTTAACATGTCTGCATAAAGCTTTTTAATGAATGCTGAATGAAACTATGCCTATATTGACTGAAAAGCCCTGAACCTGATAAGGGGAGTACAAAAATTCTGTCAGTACCATTAAAGGAGAAGGTTCAAAGTTGTAACTGATTTCCTGCCATCAGTTTTTAATTTCAGTCAAAAACAGACATCCAACAAATGACTGACACATTGGTTCCTGCTTTTATGGACACACTTGTATAATGTTGAATGCATGAGGAATAATCTACACTGTAAAATGAGGGTCTTTTCAGATTACTGTATGAAAAACAATAGGAACATAGCACTGGTGATCCATTAGATATATACTATGTATCTGTTTGGCAAAAGTGCCTATTGTCAAAACAAATATTTGCTAAGATGCTCAAAAGTGACATTTTGTCTGTCCAAACTCTCTGAACAGGTAACAAGAGGATGACCTAGGAGTAGTAGTAAGCTACACCCAGGTTTCATAGCCCAGAGGGAGCAGTTATGTCTGTGCAAGGGTATGTTGTTATTTGGTCCCTGAGAAACTTCAGCCATGAATACTTGAGACATTTACTGAGGCATATTCTGTTATGGCAAAAATTAAGCTCTGTGCAAGAAGTTATGTGTAGTGACCCAGCATAGATAAACAAACTGAATGTTTAATTTGCAAGTGTATAGGACTTCACAGGATAGGGAATGTACTAGCACCAATACATCCATGGGAATGACTGATAGCCCCACTGTAGTGTCCACATGTAAGCTCTGTATGTCCTATATGCAAATCATTGTATTTCTCTTAGCTGTAAATGCCCATTCAGAATGGTATGACTTACAATGCATAGAAACAACTTATTCAGAGAAAACCATTTTCATTGTGAGAACAATGTTCACAGGGAATAGAAAGATTACTCAAACAAACTCTTAGTGATATTTAGCCACAGTTTATAATCAGAGTTGCATAAAACCTTTATAAAACACAATGTCATAAAGTACTTTACTTCAGCAAACCAACATCCAACAACCAATGCTTTAATAGAGAGATTTGCACAAACGTTCAGAAAGGCAATGACAACCGTGACGTCTAAAAAGCCACTGCAAAACAACTTAAAAATGCTTTGCACGCAACCACAAATGAGACACTAGTTATGCCATTTTTTATAAGAATTATCAGTCATGATTAAACTTTCTGAAGTCTGATATTTACAGATAGTTTTTCATGTTTTATCATTAACCTATTTTCAAATATACATGAAAGGTTCTTAAGAAATTTTGATGCAGAGAAGTATGTATCAATTAGAGAACTGTGAAATAATAAATGCCACCCTGACCATTATGTTTCAAGAAATGAGTTTTTGATGTATTGAGCAGGCCCTGTATAAGATATTCATTGATGATGCAAGCAGGCAGTTAACACAGAGGATTAGGGTTATCAGCTGTTAACAAGCTGCTTCTTATAGTTCATGGTTTGACTCCCTCAGCCTTCAACTGCCTATTATGTATGTTTGAGCAAGTCACTTAACCGGACAGTGTTCTGAAGCAACTGGGAAATTGGACTTGGTTCTTCAATGGTCTGCTGGACTGTGTGCCTAGTAACTACCTATAAACAATGTGGTGATTAGATCCAACAGGCCAGAAAGCACATCAACATGAAGCCAGTAGACAGACAGCTGAATTTTGATCACTGGTAAGTTACTCTATAATGTTCAAATGATTCAGGCCATGACTAGGGAAAGATGGATGTTCCACACCATACCCAGAGAAGCATGGTTGTCCTGTACCATCAGAATGAGATGGACATCCCAATCCATAACCCAACATAGATGGAGCTCCTAGATCAGACACTAGGAAGACCATCAAGGTAGACCAGTCCTCCCAGAAGGATGTAAGCCTGAATCCATAGCTCATAAGGGACATATAGCCAATGATTTAGGCAAGGGAGACAAGTTTTCTTCACAGCTTCAACTATCAGACATTTGCACTATTGGAACATCTAAGTTCTTTATATAGATATAGAGTTCTACAGAGGAATCTACTTATTGTCTTTAACCCTTAGAAACTGCAAGGGTGCTGCCCTGAGCAACATAAAGGCACTAAGAAATTAGAGGGATAGTATTAAAGACAGGATAGGAAACTTCCAAAAAGAGACTACATTTGCAAAGGTGGTGAAAATTTATGTTCTAGTTTCCCACAAAATAGCCTATTATATAATAAATTAACTTCATTGAACTAATAATGCTTTCTATTTCAGATTTATAGAAGAGAGCAATCAAAGGTATACATTTCCATTGATACTAAGCCCAATACCTGCTGCAAAGCTAAACAGTTTCTACATGTATATTCTTATGGGACTGAAAGTAAATGGAGAAGTGTAATGTATGTGCCTGAAATGTTATTTGCATTATATGTAAGTATGCCACTGGACTGGACTTTTGCATGTGAGCAATAAGTAAAGCAAATGTTTTCAGCAGAACTCTTTGCTATGTGTATTTATTTTAATTTCTGTCATGCTGTGCTAAGGGCAAATATATGGCAGTTATAGCTCCCTTTTTATTACAACAAATAGTTCAAGAAATGCTTCTGCAGCAAAATACTTCACTGATAAAATACTTTAATGACCATACAAACTCAATGTAAAGTAAAGCACTGTGAATTTGACATAGGAATTTCACTTAGTTTATAAAGTAACAGGCTTCCTATAAGAAGTGTGAGACCCAAATTTATGAGTTTCAACACTTTGAAAATTAAAGTACGATGCAGATATAGTAAGATTAAATTCTGAAACTCACTGATAATTTTTAAAATGTTTTTAAAGTCTCCTGCACAACCTAACATGGGGGCTGTGCCTCTGCAAGCCTGTTGTAGCTCAGAGTATGGAGAACTGAGATCATGAAGTCTTGAAATGAGTAAATATTACCTTATACATTTTTTGCTGTCCTACTCATTGCATTTGCTATCCTCAGCCTTTAACTGATGACCCATATGTGACAGTCAGTGTTTGTTTAAAGCAGATGCCGTTTGTCTTTTAATAACTAATTGTTTCCCAGCTTAATCATTTCTTTATTACGCACTTGTCACATAAAAGAGAGCAAGAATGATAAACACATCACCTGATAACATATGCAGAATACAAGTAGTACATTTTAACAAAAGAAACAAGCTTAAAACAAGACAAATCTATTTGACAGCTGGCTTCTTTCTGCTTGTTTGCAAAACAATCCACTTTATCTTGTACATGGTAGTTCTCTTTAGTCCTGTTATGTTTATTTTTTGTTTTGATAACAGTGACATTTTGTCTTCTGTATCGTACTTTGAAATGCTTTGATAAGAATGCTTGTAGTACTGAGCAAGGGATGGCACTGGAGAAAGGAATGATTTGCATATAGAACATGCAGAGTACCTATTTAAAGTTTAAAATGCAAGAAAACGTGCAAATCGTATACATAAAGGAAATGTACAGCTGTAGCCATCATATGCTGCTTCTGCACAACATAAGGTTGAGTAAAGAGACATTAGACTGGGAGATGTTTCAATCTGCCATGTAAAGCATGAAGACTGTTGTGCCCTAGCCAGCTGCATGTATTACATGCCAACGTATGTACTAGCCCCTACATATGTACACTACAACTCCTCTCACCTTACATAAGTGTCCAGAGGGAACAGCATACTTACTAAGCAATGGATACTATCTAATCATGTAGCAAGAGTGGCTTAGGTCAGAAATGGCTATATGTTACTTGAAAAAACTCTCTTGGGTGTAAACTATAATGCAATAGATATGATTACGTAAGCATTATCTAAAACTACTGTGATGACATCATTAACAGGCAACTTAAGTATATTGTTTCTTTATCATTAATTAATGATGTATTCATATTTATTTTTGTTTTCTTTAGCCTTTGTTGACATGGTTAGTCCCACTAGGATAGTTGTCTCACCAGAGACCCAAGGTGGTATTTATACTACTGGTGAAGTTTGGGCAGGGCATCAAGAAACTTCCATTACTCTTTTCAGTAGGTATCATGGGATTATTTATAAATCCAACGTGGCAGTCAACCCATCAGCCTGAAACCAGTAGGCAGCTTGCTGAGTTTTAATGACCACCGGATTACTCCAGAATTTTCAAATAATCCAGTCTACTTTTTTAAGTACAAAATATTTGTTGTCATCAACTAGCTGATACCTGGTGAAAGACGTTCATGTGCTCAAGGCAAGGCCTCTGTAGTTCAGCTGAGTTCAATTACAGTTAGTCTCTTGGGATAGAATCTTTAACTTGAGTTAGTAGCCTGTCTAGGTTAATCTGTTAAAGAAACACCTGATTACAATCTCTTACTGTGGTGGTGCTGCGGTAGCGTTGTCGCCTCACAGTAAGATGCTGTCCGGTTCGATTCTCAGCTAGAGTGTCTTCTGCGTGGAGACATGCTTGAATGGGTGTACCTTCATTGAAGGTTGTGCATCAGGGCTGATAACTCGGCACGTAAAAATCAGCTACCAATCATTAGCGGACCAGAGTTCCGCTGTGGTGACCCCTAAACGGGAAAAGCCGAAAGACACAACAACTGAAGACTAAGAAGCATTAACATAATAGTGATTTGCCCATAAGGCACAAATACAAAGCCTCTTAGGCAATAGAAGCAGTATTGAATAATTGTTTTTTTTAAATTCTTCTAATTTTTTCTGTGTTCATCTGCTATGGTCATTGCTTAACTGGTGGTTTCTGCACTGTTTTCCAAGTTATACATCCATCATGGGGCATCCTTGTAACTCATTCATCAGTGGACAGACTAGTCATTTTCACACTTGTGGCACAGCTCTGGTCTGGGTCATCCATCTGTCTATGGCTGATGGTATGGTAACTTTGTTGTCTATGATGCACAAGGAGGTAAACAATTTCACCTGCTGTGAATTATGTGATCATCTTTCCAACTACAATGGATAGTATGGTTGGGCACATATCCAGAAGTCTGGCTATTGTGATCTGCATCTTCATGGACTGATTTTAGCATTTTTCAAAAAAGTGAAAAATATGCAAAATATTCTGAAAAAAATGTTTTCATCATTTTTAGCCCCTGTCCAAATTATAACTGCTATTTTTTGCCCGGCTGCCCACTGTTATATTTAATGTTGTATGTTTAGAAGTAGATGTGATGGATTCTTGTACCAAAGGTGGGAATCCTTGCAACTGAATGATGACATTAAAGGCATCCAAGGAAACAAGGGAAGGCTTTTGCCCCCTCCCCAAGAAAATCAATTTATTTTAAGACCTCCCTCTTATTTTAGTTAACTTAGTGCCTTTGTGAATTTGTAATACATCAAACAAGAGTGAAAACTCACTTGAATTGTGTTTTTTCAATGAAGCACAAAGTAGGAAATCCGATTGCAGTTTAATCATCGTTCCCTGGCTTCCCAAAGTTGTGATGACATCAGTAAAATGTTACTAGTGCTAATCCCAATGAAACTGTACAAACTGTCTGATTTATTTTTTTAAGAGGTTTCTGGTCTAGAAATGGAGCAGCTGAACGTGGGAGATAACTCTGAGGAGTCAGCCCCCTAGAATGCTGGTGTTCGCAGCAGATTTCTTGCAGGTAAAGGTTAAAAAATAGAAATAAATATGAAAGCCAGAGTTAGCTATATAAAATGTAACTTCTGCTTTCGTAAGATTGTGCTTTGTACTACAACAGGTGAGATTTTAATACTGAGTTCCCAGGGCAGTATTTGTTATATGAATCAGTTAGCCATATTGCTAGTATTCATTATTCCCCTGACTGAGCACTCAACACAAACTCCCAGGTACCCCACTTCATTTTGTAACGGGGTGTAGCACTGTTTTTGATGAATATCTGTGGTACTGTACAGTGGGCAGAAGATCAGGACCTAATAAAGCTTCAGCAAACATATTAAAAGTGTCTTCACATACTCATTCTGATTATGTTCACTTCTCAGACATCTTATTTTCACTGTTTTTATATTTGTTGAACAAAGTTTTATTTGAATAGATATTTGAATAAACATACTGCAAAAAAAAGTGAAAAGCATCCCTCTTCATATATGTATATAGCTTAGAGTTTTGAAGCAGTGTACACACTATGTTCTTCAGAAACTAGGGTATTTTATTGGATGCAACATAAAGCAGGCTGACTTTGCCTAAAACTGTAACCTAATGGATAGTGACAGGTAAAGTAAAATAAGTAATGTACCTGTAAAACAGTGCAAAGTTCAGTCCAGCAGCAGTTTTAGTGGCGGTGCACAGCTCAGTATTTCATTCCTTTCCAGGACTGGTGGTTTTTAAAATGTTCCCTCCAATGAAATTGTTATTTAGAAACAAAAATCTATCTCATAACAAAAGTCTTTTTTCAGGAAACACAAATCAAACAATACAAAGTCTCTTGTCATCCATGCCTTTACAGAAGCACATTTTATGAGCAATTATTCACTTAGGAAGTCCAAGATTCCCAAAAGCAGTCATAGAATGCAAACTGGACTCCTGCCTCAGAAGTGACTTCTTCAGCTTAGTCTGCCTCTCCCTTCATAAAACAGCAACCATACTCCTTTGGATTCCTACCCAAACAACTTCTGCCACACTAGGATGTCTCAAAAAGGTGCAGAGAATCACCTGATTTCCATTACCTGACCCTGTAGTACTTCAGCTTAAAGGGCCCAGCCCCGATTTTCTGTTTAAGTATAATCTCCTGTATAACTTTATTTTTCCCATACCAAATTCAGCTCCACAAACCTATTCTTAACACCACCTCAATAAAATGTACCCCTTATGTCTAACTCTGGTAGGTATTCAACCAGTGGATCTACTACACCATGGTGCATTTTATAAATATGTGTGAGTGTACACAAGCATTTGCATATTCTGTTTGTATTGTAATGACTAGATAATTCTGCAGTGATGGTGGGCTACTCTTTGCTGGTAACTTTGCATAAGGAAAACTTGAAGCAGTTACATAAAAGACTATCAGTATGCATAACGGCTAACATATTTATTCAGTAAAACACAACAAAATTAAATACTATAAAATTGTTGACAGAACATCAGTTAACAGTGCACATTACATTGTTAAAAAAACAGTGGTCTTGTTTACATATACTGGTAGTCAGCATGCTAGTATGACATAGGTTAGTTTTTAGTCACTGCTGGTATCTTGTACATATATATATATATATATATATGTATATATATATATATATATATATATATATATATATATATATATATATATATATATATATATATATATATATATATATATATATATATATATTTATATAGTATTTTGGCTTTTCCCGGTTAGGGGACGCCACAGCAGAACTCTGGTCCGCTCATGATGGGCAGTGGATTTTTACTGTGCCAAGTTGCCAGCCCGACGCCCAACTTTCAAGGAAGGCACACCCATTCATGCACCTACCTGCATGCCTTTAATCATCACTCGACCACGGGGAAGACATGCACACTCCACACAGAAGGCGCTCCAGCCAAGAATCAAACGGGAGAACCTCTTGCTGTGAGGCAAAAATGCTAACCGTATTGACAGGCTCTTTGACAGACTTCTGTAAGAGGTTTGAAAAGAGTGGCCCATGCATAAAGTATAAGCTATTGTTCATTTTGCTTCTGGGTCTTTGGCTTTCTAAGCATGAGAAATGATTCACAACAGAAAACTGTATGTTGGTCACAAATGTTTTATTTTATTTATTTTTATTTTACATTTGTTGTCCGGGCTAGTCTAACTGGATATATGTCCATTTTCAGTAGAGACCCGGGGAGAAAAGCTCCAAGGAAAAAACTTACAATTTAATAGAGAATAACATCAAAACAGTTTTATACAGCAATGAATGTACCATAAAAACAGTATAATTTTAGCATAACATGTTAGCTAAAGAAATTCTTAAAAGAATATAAAAAACAGAAGAAATAAAAGGTTTTTTTTTTTTTTTCAATTCTAACCTACTCTTAAGTTGGTTAAAGTATACTGCATTTACATTTACAGTTTATATTTGTTGACTGGGCTAGTCTAACTGGAAGCAAGCCCATTTCCAGTAGAGGCCCGGGGAGAAAAGTTTCATGTATTTATACAGAGTAAATAGATGCTAAAAGAATAGAAGCTGTACAGTGTTATCAAAGAAATCAAAGAAAATATAAGGCAATACAAAAGTTTTAACTAATACTGTATAATAGTAATCCAGTTCTTTAAGGTGCAGAGATAACTTTTACTTATATACATAAAATTTGTGTACTATAGGATATATTGTTAATTTGTAATAGGTAGTAGATGAAGGAAGGGTGAGAAGAGTGAGTGGGGGGGGGATTAGTCAGGGTTAGTACAGGTGCATAGCCAGTGATTATTGAGATATGGTTTTAGTTGTTTTTTAAAAAGAGAAAGAGAGGTCTGAGCTGTGATATCGTTAGGAAGTTGATTCCATAGTTTTCCTACAGAGTTGGAGAATAAGGAGTCACCTGCTGAGTTATTGGATTTAGTAGTATTAATCAGCAGTTTGTTTGAGGAACGTAGATTTTTGAGATTGTTATAAGGTGTGATGAGGCTAGAGAGTATAGGAGCATTGCTAGGTTGATACAGGGTCTTATGAGCTATTGTGAGCTGGTGAAATTGAAGCTGGTGAAGGAATTCTAGCCAGTTTAATTGTTTAAGATTAAGGCAGTGATGTGTTCTGAAAGGAGAGCCAGTAGCAAATTTAGCAATATTATTATAGGAAGTTGTTAGTTTCTTTAGGTTGTTTTTTGAGATATTAGTATAAATGGAAGCGGCGTAGAGCAGAGTGGATAAAAGGTGAGTTCTAGCTATAGTCATATTTGGGAATCCTGTGATAGACTGCAGCATTTCAAAATCACAAACTAGTAGATAGGAGATGATAACATCTCCAAAAACATACTCTGAAAGCAGATATGAACTCTGTCAGTCTATTGTATGTCAGCTAGGACTTTGGAAAGAAAAGTGGAAATTTAAGTATAAGCCCTGATCTTCAAAGCATGCAAATAGTGAAGCCTCAAAGGGGTACCTCTTCAATGGAACACACCATTACCTTGAAAGATGCAATGATTTCCTTATGAAAGAGACTTACAGATAATTAATTCAATGTCTGAGTTCGTGTTTTAAGCACATATATGGTATTTAGTTTGAAACAAGTATGATTTCCTATGCATTTCCTAAGACTACCTTAAAGGAAGATTATATTATAGAGCAAGACCAGATCTCATGGTTCTCATTGGCTCACATCTCCCAGACTATCTCCAACATTCCTCATCTGATCTTGAGGAGGAAACAAGATTATTGTTAAATAATTTATATGAATGTCTTGTGTTTGCAATGACTTTGTATAAATCTGCTGAGATGACTGTGAATCCTGGAATGGTGCCTCAATTAAATTGAATTTTTCTTTGTAGTGCAATGAGTGAAGAATTTGTTCAATTAGCAATGTGGGTATCACGTACTCCAAAAATAAAAGTGTTTAGGGATTTCTTACAAATCAGACTTTTCAGTGAGCTGTGAGCCACTGTCTTTGATGTGTGAATGCTAAATAGGTATGCATCATGTAATTAAAAGATTGTTCCCTAAACTATTCTTGAGTAATAATGATGAGAGGGTGGGCTTTTTATCTACTGGTGGCAACAACTGTGATAAATTTACCCATGCCTGTGTTACCATCTATACCATTGATTGTTCCTATATATGTAACATTCTGAGAAAGAATTGGAATATATTTTCTTGTTTTGATGGTTACTTGGATACTGTTGGAACTACTCCTAGGATTGTGTTTAGGAGAGGGAGATCTCTTAAGAATTTATTGGAATCCAATAAGGATGATCACATGTTTCCCACTAATAGGAAGTTTGGGACACATAAATATGGATTTTGCAGACAATGTCCTTTTATTAAGGTGCAAGACGTAACTATTGTGAATAAAATGCAAATTCCAACCAAGTTTTTTTTTTGTAACTGTAACTCTATGGGAATTATTTATTTGGCTCAAAGTTCTCAGTGTCCATGTTTTTATGTTGGGAAAACCCAAAGAAAATTTAGAGAAAGAATATATGAACATGTCTTGGATATTAAGAAAGGGAATCTTAAAAACGCCCTGGCCAAGCATGTGTTAGGCCACCCTGAACACTGTTTTGGTTTTCTTGGTTTGGATATAGTTAGAAAAAATACAAGAGGAGGGCCATGGAATGACCTCATTGAATTAAGGGAACTTAAGTGGCAGATTAGGCTAAATGCCTATAACTACCCTGGCCTAAATGAGAACGTATCTATTTCCAGTGTTTTGAAATTGCATTCTTATTCTATATAGCATATATGGTTTTTATTGTGGGATTATTTGAATACTTTTTTACTTTGCATAGTATATATTGCTTACATTATTATGCTTTGTCAAGCTTTGATTGGTTAACTTGGTCATGTATTTATGTGTGGGAGGGATATTTAAACAGTGTGATTCTATTTGTTAAGTGTTTCTGAAGACGTCTGTGATACATTCTGATGAAAGCACTTAAACAATAAACTTTTGAGTCTCCTAGCTGCTTCTGTGGTTATCTGTATCCAGTTTGTTGCTTATTTGTTGGTTCCATTGTTTGTGAAGATATTATTGAGTAATATGTCAAGAATAAAAGTAGTGTACTGTAATTTTCATGATTCAATATTTCTGTGCACTGGCCTTGCTATTTGAATAGAAGAGACTGAAGTATAACATTCATTCAGGATCTATAATAATGTTCCTTAATCTGACATCATCTTTGCTTATATACTGCATTTATATAATGTGTCCTAGTCCTGCTTAATGTTAAGCAGCTAAGTACATTTGAATCAAGTATGCCTTGGTTTGCTGGCTTCTTAATTTCAAGATGAGTAGTATCAGACCTGAATACATTTCTGTGAAGCAGTGTTTTTTCCATAACTGATACTGAACTATTATTTGATCACATCAGTACATATGGAGTGTGTGACAGCTTGCTGTCTGTTACCCATCAGCTGTGAGAGTTGTGCATGTTTGACTCACATTTTTGCATGTTCACAACAAACAGTATATTGTTAAAACTGCAGACTCCTTTAGTTTTCTGTTGGCTTCCTAAGCTACCTGAAGCAATGCTACCCTTGTTGGCTTAGCTCGGAATGTTACAGCTAAGAAATTTTAATTAACTTGATCCTGGCTGTATTCATGAGACTGACTCTCACAATTTTAAATTCCAAACTAAGTCTGAGCAACTTACTTAACCTGGCCATGCTCATGGGTTATGTTCAATGGGCTTACCTGATTAACACATAGATAAAATAAAAAAATAAAATACACCTACGGCATTCTCTTTCTCAGCCCCCTATGCCATATCTTATTGCCTTTCAAAAAAAAAAAACATTTTGCAATGGAATTCTGTCTTTGTATGACTTGAGTAAGTGGTAAATAGGCACATGTATAGGAATATATCATATGTGGTGCACAAATGCTGTTGTAACACAGTTATTAATTCATAATCTTGTATATGTAAAACCTGTGTTTGTACACCTGTAATCCTTGAGCAACTGACCTTAGAAGGTGAAATTAAAGTTGTTTAAATTGCAGAGTGTGCCCCAATTGTTTTGTCCTTTTAATAGATCTGCACCCTACGACTTGCATTTCCAGTAAGGATCATTTGAAGCAGGAAACGTGCTTTTATTTTATATGTGTACCACAATACTGTTTTGATATATCTGAAGCACTGAAATAACGAGGCTTAAAGAATGCTAAAGCAAGTAAAAGTAGTGTATGTGTGACTTGATTTAAATAAATATTTATTGCACTCTTTCTTAGATATTATTTTACAAAGCAGCATAGAGTTTTGCTTACATGACCATAGCACTAAGTTTTCCTGTCATCCTTTGGTTTTAATTCTTTTGTAGTAAATTTTGGACTATACTTGAGTATGTATCTGATAGTAACAATCTTAAAGATATATATATATATATATATATATATATATATATATATATATATATATATATATATATATATATAGCCATAATGTTTTGGGCTTTTTATGCCTTTTCACAGCAGTGTTGGTGTGTGTTTAAGTGAATCAAGTCTAAATATATTATTTATTATTATTATTATTATTATTATTGTTGTTGTTGTTTTATTTTAGATTATAGGTGTACACAATCACTAATATGGTTATAATTGGTGGGTACAGAACATTTTTTGAATGAATGTGATTGGCCTCTGCTGTTGTTTGATCACTGTTAAACAGTCATTGATCTGGCATGACATGACTATTGAGTATGCGTGTGTGTGTGTGTGTGTGTGTGTGTGTGTGTGTGTGCGCAACAAGTTAAAATGTATTCCTGCAGCCATTAATTTTAAGTAATCAGAATTTGACATTTGAGGTGTATACAGTCATTAAACTGGATATAAGCGGTGGCTAATGAGGCAGTTTGTAGATTAAACTGACTGACCCTCATCTAAATTATTCATCAGAAATATAGTGATGACAGGTACATCAAAATATTAGACAAATGCACTAAAATACACAATATAATCAAATACGTATTTTGGAGCCCTAGTGGTTACAGATCCCCAGCATAATTTATGATGCCCTTTTTAGCCACAGCACACACTCCCCAATAATTTTCTATCTGCCTGTTCTCTGTTATTAGTCCCTGATATGGAAGGCAGTCTCCAACCCAGTCCAAAATTCTGCTTGGCCTCATCCCACTATATGACTTTTCTCCCCTAGTTATTTGCTCCCAGTACCTTGGCTCCTTTGCTAATTTTCTCAAATAAATGCCAGCCCCGTCATTCCTATTTTCTGTGCCCCTATTTGGAGTCATCCCTATTGCTAAAATATTCTTTCTCCATTCCTTTATTGACTTAATTCTCAAAATATTTTCTCCTACCTTGTAAATATAATATTCTGCATGGTTGTTGTTACTCTACTTAAAGGTCTGCATCCAAAATCCTGCTCTCTGCTTGTTTCATGACCAACCCCCCTAATAAAATTTTCAATGTCATTTCTTTTCACTTTGATTGGCAGTTTTCTTCTCATGTTATGTATATGAACTTTAAATGTTTAGCTCTAAAGTACACTTTCAGATCTGGTAATTGAGGAGAAACAACCTAGACCACTTAGCTCTTAAACAGGCTAGAAACATTTTCACAGCTTATTTTATAATCCATATCCATAGTCAAGAGTTTCAAATTCTTAATTTTTGTATGATCTTTTCTTTGGTCTTTTATCACATATCCTTAACTACCATAATACAGTCATTTCTAATTCAAATACCTATATATTTCAATTAATCATGTCCTCATAAATATAGGTATTGTTGAACCAATTCATGTGCGAGACCATACTTTGTTGCTATAAGCTTTGTTTTATCTTCATTTATTTCGTGAAAAACTTGAGACTGAATCAAAATGTTCCACAGCACTGAAATATAATTTTTCTGAATTTATGAAGTAAAAAATAACATCATCTGCAAATAATAATATTTTTTCTTAAGTACCACACCAGTTATACACTTAAATGTGCAAGACTCTTGTTTTATTTGCACCTGGTTTAAGAATAAGGCAAATAGCAAAGGGGAAAGACACCTCTACCTGGTTCCTTTATTCAGACACAGTTTGTCAGAGTGGTAGCCCCACCATAATTCTTGTCTCTAAACCCTCATATATCTTCCTAATTTGCTCCATTATGCTATCACTAAATGTAAGGGCTGCCACTGCTTACTCATAACATCCCAAATAACTTTGTTGAATGTCTTTTCTGCATTGAGACCCGCCAACAACAGTGGGGTTTTCTTGTGCCCTTGTTCTGCTTCCCTCTGGTTCATCATCATCCTGTTAATGTTATCAAATGTTTGTATCCCCTTCACAAAAACACATTGATCCATATCTGTCAGTTTTGGCAACACCTTAGCCATTCTCTTAGCTAGTATAGACATAGACACTTTATAGTAATTGTCAACAAATTGAAACTGGTCTACATGAAGTTGGGTTTAAAGGGTCTTTGCTTTTTTTTAGATAGCACAGCTACCACAGCATTCTTCCAAGATACTGATACTGTCACTTGTTTTAAAATATTGTTAAACCTAACATTTCAGGTATTTATCATAGGGTCATAGGTTCATAGGTGTGTACTACGCTAATGCCCCTGGAGGCTTTACAAGCCTAGCCCATAGGATTACCCTGGCATCATGCCACCCGACCTTAGTTTCCAGTACCTCTGTCGAGTAGAGCCACTGGAGTGATGCCCGGGGTGAATTTTCTATTTCCCATCCACCCATCAAGATTTCTCTTGAAGAGGGCCAGTGAGGTGCTCTGTTTGACATGTATGGAAAGTCTATTCCATAGCATGGGCAGTCTCCGGATTATGAACCTGTCCCTCCAGCGCATTTTTGTTGATTGTGGTAATGAGGTTGAGATCTCTGGAGCTTGTGGTGCAGAGGGATTGGGATTTCTTTAGATGTAGCATTTCTAACAGAGCTGGGTCAGCCATGGCTTTGTAAGTCAAGCAGAGATCACCTGTAAGTAGGGGATACGAGACAAAGAATAGTTGGAGTTTTTTTGAGTCTGTCCATATAGAACAAGTGTTTAAGGCCTAGGGTCCTCTTTGTGAGGTCCTTTTGTGGCCTCTCCAGTTGTTGCAGGTGTCTAGTGAGGTATATGCCAAATGGGGTATTGTACTCGATGATTGGCCTAATGAGGGAAGAGTAGAGGGAGACAATGACCTCTGTCTTCCAGGATGCAAAACCCTTATTAATGAGATGTGCCACATAGAAGGACTTTCTGACCATTGGTAGTGTGGTGGTCAAAAGAGAGGTTGCTTTCAACCTGTGTTCCCAGATCTGTTATAACGCCTTCTGTGTTCAGTGGACTACCGTCAATGTGGTAGTTCATGTGAACTGGGTTTTTCCCAAAGGGGATATTGACACATTTTTTGGCATTGAGCTTAAGGCCATGGTTCTGACACCAGTTGTTGGTCTTAGTAAGGCCTTTCTGTAGGATGTCAACATCACTTGAGGAGTTAATAATGGCTCCCAACTTGCAATCATCTGTGAAATTTGTCAGCCAGAGTCCCTTTGTGTTGGCCTGGACTTCTGAGAAGTAAATACCAAACAGGAGAGGACTCAGGACCAATCCCTTTGGGACTCGGTCGACAGTCTGACTTGGAGTCATCTACTTTCACACTGTGGGTTCTATCTGTGAGCCAGTTTGCAACCCACCTGGTGATATAGGGGTTGATGCCTAGAATAGTGAGTTTTTCTATGATTCCTGAGTGGGGAATAGTATCAAAGGCCATGGCCAGATCAAGGTAGGCTGTATGAACCACCTTGCTTTCATCCATAGCTCTGGTGACTGACTCAAAGAAGTTGACCAAGTTGAGCAGGCATGATCTACCCTTCACAAAACCAAACTGTGTGGGATCCAGAGTTTGGAAATTCCCTGTATCCTTGTTTATTAGGTCCATGATGATGCACTCCATAGCTTTGCATATCAGACTTGTCAGGCTAATGGGGTGATAGTTCCCAGGGTATGTAGTCACTCCTCCTTTGTGGAGAGGGATGACTATAACAGTGCACCATTTGGTAGGGACAAAGCCTGGGGTGAGGCTGTGATTGAACAGGGCACACAGGTGAGGTGCCAGTTCAATCTGTAGTTCATGTAGAACAGAGCCAGGGATATTGTCAGTTCCCATAGAGGCTGTATTCTTGGCCTTGGACAGTGCTGTTTTAACCTGTGCAATAGTAATACTGGGTACCTGGCAATCTACTGGGATTGTGATTGGTCCTTTGGTGGGGGGTAGTGGTAAAGTTGGCACTGAATATGTCAGCCAGTATATTGGCAATATCTGTTGTCTCGGTATAGGAAGTACCATTGTGCAGTAGCTCAGAGCAAATCTGGGTATTGCCGTGGAGATTCTTTACATAACTATAGAAGGCCTTGTGGTTGTCTTTACTATCTGCTGTAATTCTGTTTTCATAGCTAGCTTTAGAGGATTTGATGAGGGATCTCAACTTTTTCTTGAGGTTGATATGGGAGTTTTTCCAGTCTTGAGATTTCACCTTATTCCACATCAGTTTCCCCCTTCTGTTGTAGAGTTTGTTTATGACAGGGGATCACCATATTGGCTTCCTTTTTTGGTGGAGAGTGTCTTGGTTCTATTGGGTATGGTGAGATCCATGCATTGTGTACGTGTTCGTACAGTGCATTGGTGTATGACTCAGCAGTCATGCAACTATTCTCCATTTGCATGGGTGCCGTGAAGTTTGCCACCTCTGTTCTTAGGAGCCCAAAGTTAGCTTTGGAGAAGTTTTTCATGGTGGTTACCTTTGTAGGGGTGTGGTGGGGGGAGGGAGGGATGGATGTAGATATCCAAGGTGATTAGTTTGTGGTTGGATCTAACCAGGTAGGAGTTGACTATTGGTGTAGAGCAACGGTTGCCCATGTTAGTAATGACCAGTTCAAGGATGTTACTACTTCTAGTGGATGTAAGAACGAAATGGTCCAGGGCATTGGAATTAATGAATTCCAGGAAATGTTGAGCAAGTATATTGGTACATGAGTAGTTTTCCCAGTTAATGGAGGGGTAGTTGAAGTCGCCCAGTATGAGAGTATTAGGTTGGACCCTAATATTCTCCAGGGTGCTTGTCTTGGGACATGGTTGGGGACCTAAAACAGGCTATGACCTGAATCACTGTCTTATCCAATGTTAGCTACACCTGAAGTATCTCTGATAAGTTATGTTGGGCTACCAGTCTGGAGGTGTGTGCATGCTTTATGAATATGGAAACACCACCACCTTTGGAGCTTTGATCCACGTTCTGGGGTCAAAAGATGTGGAATGAGTTATAGCCTGGTAGTGCAGGGATGCTTTCTGCTATCTTGAACCAGGTCTCTGTTACAGCACAAATGTCAATGTTCTCCATTTTAAGGAGTGCTTAGAGTGAGTGCATTTTGAGATTTAGACTTCTAGCGTTGAGCAGCATGCCCCTCAGATTGCATTTGTTTGTAGCTGTTACGGTGGTAATTTGGTCTTTGGAACACTGCCTAAAAAGGCACTATAGGGGTGGCAAGAGCTTTGGCCAGTATCTGGAAGCCCAGGGGTGACAGATGCAGGCCATCTCTGGCAAAGCATTGAGGTCTGTCAGTCCTGTCATCCCAGGCAGACAGATACTGGATCACTGTAGAATAACACCAGAAACTTAGCCAATTGTTGAAATCAATCATTTTCTGCATGCACTGTGGTATCATTCTGGGTGATATTAGGATGCTGTTCAGGAGTAGGGTCGTACCCACCTGGGCTACATAATCCGAGATCTCCTCCATGTCTCTTTTCATGCAGTCCAGGAAGGTACATCTCAGGTCATTCGCACCCACATGTACAATGACAGAGTCATATTTGTACCTGTTGTTGCGGGACCTGAGTGTGTGTGTTATGTGGTGGATCCTGGCACCTGACCGGCAGCTGACTGTAACTTTTGCCTTATTCAACCTAGTGAGTGGGACATCAGTGTGCCTCACTATCGGGTCACCTATGACTAGTGTGCGGGGCATGCTGTTTTTTTCTTGCCTTAGGGGCTTTGGTTGAGTGGCACACTGTTTAGGAGAGTTATGTGTCTCATGATTAGTGTTGTGTTGTGGTGCTCAAGGGCATTTCTGCCTTGGAGATTTCTGCTGTTTGGGTAGATTTTTATTGAGAGCCTCTGCAAAGGTGGGTGTGTGGTTTGTGTTTTTATGTGAAGGCAGTGTTGGTGTGTGTTCTGGAGGGCTATGTGTTCCATGTGGTGTGGTGCAAGTGTTGGCCTTCTCCTCTTGACCAGCTATTCCAGTCTTGGCTGGAGAGTGTATGGCTTCCAATTTGGATATATAAGTGTATCTCTCACAAGTCTGAGTGTTGGGAGGTAATAGGAGAGGGTTGTCGGTGTACACGAGGCAGTTGCTACATTGCCTCAGGATGCCCAAGTTCACCAGGTTAATAGGATAAAGCACAGGGAACTGACCTTTAGACATGCCTGGAGGGGTGGGCATTAATAATAAGTACTGTAGCTGTTTCCTTGTAGAACGTTTAGTGGTGGTTGCATTTTTGTGTGCTACAATAATTGCTACCAGAAGTCTGGTATGGTAAAGTGCTAGACTAATAAACTAGTAAAAGTGCAGGAGATGAGAGAACTAGCAGATCTAAGCGAAAATTTGAAGAGAAGACTTTAGCATATCTCAGAAGCTTACAAACAGTCCTGGATACAGCAAATCTGTATCTGGACTAGACTAGTTACAGCAAAGGTGAGAAACAAGTGCAACATGGGCTTTTAAACCAGAAAGTTGAAAGTGATGGAAAAACTGCCCAAATGGCCAATAAACTACACATTCTGGGCCAGTAACCACTCCTCTAGTGATAGATAGGCTACCTTGTGCTTACCACTCTCACTGATAAGCTAGAAGGCTTCCCTCAACACAGAAATGCTTGGGGGGATCAGAAGCTTACAAACAGTCCTGGATACAGCAAAACTGTAGCTGGACTAGACTAACTACAGGAAAGGCAGGAAACAAGCGCAAACACGGGCTTTTAGACCAGAAAGTTGAAAGAGATGGAAAAACTGCCCAAACAGCCAATAAACTAAAATTTCTGGGCCAGAAACCACTCCTCTTCTGGTAGATAGGCTACCTAGTGCTTACCACTCTCACTGACAAGCTAGAAGGCTTCCCTCAAACACAGAGAGGCTTGGGGAGCTCAGAAGCTTACAAACAGTCCTGGATACAACAAATCTGTATCTGGACTAGACTAGCTATAGGAAAGGTGGGAAACAAGCGCAGATGCAGGCTTTTAAACCAGAAAGTTGAAGGAGATGGAAAAAAGTGCTCAAACAGCCAATAAACTACAATTTCTGGGCGGGAAACCACTACTGTTGTGGTAGATAGACTACCTAGTGCTTACCACTCCCACTGATAAGCTAGAAGGCTTCCATCCAACACAGAAAGGCTTGGCGGGCTCCGAAGCTTACAGTCCTGGATACAGCAAATCTGTATCTGGAATAGACTATTTACAGGAAAGGCAGGAAACAAGTTTAGAATTGTTTTTGTTACAGAAAAGCAGCTAAAACAGCACTAAAAATAATTCATTCAAGTGTAGTGCAAGCTACCACACCTGAGTGTATAGCAATATTAAAGCAATTTATTCAAACTGTATTCTAAACTGAATTCAATTATTGTTTAATTCAACTCTGAACAGTTAAAAAGTACCAAAAATATCAGCTGAAAAGGACACTCAGTCAGAACACAAAGTAAAGTGGAAAGGGAGAAAGGAGAAACAGAAGATAATTCAAGGTTATGGACCTAAGTGGGTTGGCCTACTCAAATGCTCTCTCTGTATAAGGTAGAATGAGTTAATGATACTAGACTGGGATAGAGCTGAACAGATGGGACTGGTAGGAGTGTCTGAAATCAAAATATGATCTCACTGTACTCGGTTGAGTGAGCAAATGAGATGGACAGAGGAGGAGTGTTCAAACACAAATTTATAGGAGGGGAGGGTAATTCCAAAGCCACTAAGATTAATACCACAACAAGAACAGAGAAAGAGGGAAACTAACTGCAGAGAGACAGAGAGATCATAATATTCAGTGAAGCAAATAAATAAACAGAAAAATAAAATGCAGTACTATCTTTATCACAATATTCAATGAAACAAACAGACAAATAAAATGCAGTACTATCTTTTAACACTGCAAGTTTTTACTTATCTCAGCATGTAATACAGTTCATGTAGGTATATAGCAGCTAACCAAACAGCTCAAATATTCAGCAGAAATAAATTCACAGATAAGTGAGTAAGACTTATAGGTTATAAGCACAGAGAAACCCACTAGGCTAAGAGTTCAATACTGAATATCAAAGAAGTGAGAACAATAACCCCCACTTACTGCAGAGAGACAGAGAGATCATAATATTTAGTGAAGCAAATAAATAAACAGAAAAATAAAATGCATTACTATCTTTACCACAGTATTCAATGAAACAAATAAACAGAAAAATAAAATGCAGTACTATCTTTTAACACTGCAAGTTTGTAATTATCTCAGCCTGTAATACAGTTGTTGTAGGTATATAGCAGCTAACCAAACAGCTCAAATATTCAGCAGAAATAAATTCACAGATAAGTGAGTAAGACTTTTAAGCACATAAAAACCCTCTAGGCTAAGAGTTCAACACCAAATATCAATGAAGTGAGAACAATAACCCCCACTTACTGCAGAGAGACAGAGTGATCACAATATTCAGTGAAGCAAATAAACAGAAAAATAAAATGCAGTACTATCTTTAACACAATATTCAATGAAACAAACAGAAAAATAAAATGCAGTACTATCTTTTAACACTGCAAGTTTGCACTTATCTCTGCTTGTAATACAGTTGATGTAGGTTTATAGCAGCTAACCAAACAGCTCAAATATCATCTTCTTCCCTCCTAATTTTCACACCTTCACAGGAATACCATCTCTTCCCAGAAACTTCCATGTAAATTGATTATACAACACCATTTTTATCTCCTTCCTACTATACTGTCTTATTCCCTCTTGAGCCTCACCTTCCTCTAAACTTGGCATATATGTGTTCCATAAATAGTTCCATATGTTTCTTTTTCTTGGTTTTCCAACCCCTTTGTTCTATACAGATTGCAACAACCCTCCTCTGGGACAGTAATCAAGAAGCCTCAAACCTCCCCACTGACACCAAGTGAGGGATGTTCACTTGGAACAAAAATAGATACAAACAGTATTCCCAGATGAAGCTCTCTGCACCAAGCACAATTTCCCTTAAGAGCACACAGGGAACACACTCCTGTCCTGTGGCTGGGTTTCCCACTCTCTCACCTAGCCCCAAATAAGACTCCACAATGACCACAGTTGTAGAGTTGAGTCCTCAGATGAGTGTTCCAAGCCAAGTCCTCCACCATCCTCTCTGTAAAACCAGTGCTCCAAGTAGCTGACACACACACACACACACACACACACACACACACACACACACACACACACACACACACACACACACACACACACTGTCTCTCTTTGAGATTTAATTTTCATACAAACACACTCTCTCACATACACACACACACCTGGGAAAGGGTGGAGCAGATTTACCAGCTATGCCATGTCTGCCCAGACAGGTAGATACTGCCACCAGAACACTCCAAAGCCAGCTACTCTAAGGCTCTTACAAGGGTACCAATTATACTGAGTAAAATTAATACTAATACAAATGGTAGTGTTCCCTGTTAAGTAAACGAATGCTTAATATAGCGAACACTGTTTAATCAACAGCTAAATGTCAAAACGGCAAAATCTCAAAGACACAGAACAGCGATTTTTTTTCCCAGGGGAAAAAAAATCACTGGGCCATTTTCAGGACTTTGCCGTTTCCTCCACTGTGGTGCAATCTCAGAGTTGGTATATTTAAGAAGGGGGGTGTGGGGGCAAAGCCCCCCACTTTATTTATTTATTAATTTTTTTTTTGCGGACCAGCAATTTTTTTCCCTGGGAAAAAAATCACTGTTCCATTTGTTCAGAATTTTGTGTTTTCATTTTTTTTAGGTTGATTATACAGTGTTCGCTTTTTTAAGTATTCGCTGTTATAATATAGACCTATTTGACCAATGCAGCAAGGTTTTCGGGAGTGGCCACAGTGTCACCAAATAAATATAAGTACTCTCAAAGGCGAAAATATTCTCTAAAAGACCAGACATAATGAAAAGTTTAAATATATTTGATAATAAATAATAAAAGAATGTGAAAATATTAAATATCCATTTACAATAAACACCAGAGTTTCATTTACAGAAAATATTAAAAATAACACTGATGGAAAGATTCACATAGATACATAAAAACAATACTTAACTAATCCCGCTATATTTTCCTAACTTATCTAAAGAATTACTGTCCCCTAGTTCACTTACTAGAGCAAGGCAAGATGATGTTGGTGAGTGATCCTTCTTTTGTGAATTTTCACAAGCAGACTGCTCTGAGATGTCTGTCTTACCCTCCTTTACTATACTTTCTCCTCTACATCTTCACTATTGCATATCAAGTCTGAGTCTCCACACATGAATAGTATTCCCTACTGGAAGCTAATTGTCTCTCCCATAATTGTCTTAAGTTCCTTAATAGTTTTCGGTGGAATATAAGCACACAACAGTATAATCATCATTCCCTGCCAATAACCCCTTATTACCACAAATGTATAATTGTTGTCTTTTTTTCTCCTCTATCATAATTGTAGCACCTCTTACAGTCAATAAATATTATTTCCACCTTTTCCTTTGTTCCTGATAGTCTGCTGAATGACCATTCAGAAGTTCTTTGTTTGTCAAATATAGACATTCATTTCTATCTAAACGAGTCTCCTGTAACATTGCTATTTGTACCCTATACATAATTCAGTACCTTTTGCTTCTTGTCTCTACCTACAATACCATACATATTCCATGAAATGATTGGTAAGGCATTCATTTTAATAAGATGCTATTACTTTTGCGTATTATATATGACAGTTTTTTTGAATATATGTTTTCACCTTGCAATGTGCATGCACACATTAATGTTTGGCAGGCTGATCTTATATACAATTGCAGTGTCTCATCTCTGTTTGGACCAATATCATATTTTATCAGACTCTTCA
Source organism: Protopterus annectens (assembly GCF_019279795.1). Classification (NCBI taxonomy): domain Eukaryota; kingdom Metazoa; phylum Chordata; order Ceratodontiformes; family Protopteridae; genus Protopterus; species Protopterus annectens. Next base: position 775,651,508 of record NC_056743.1, on the reverse strand, counting down.
TTTCAGTAAAAACACTCAAGAAACAAAAACAATACGTACATTTTCATTTTTAATCCCAACCCCTTTTTAACTCACAGCAAACATAAAAACTATAATCCCTTTCAAAATTAGGGAAAGTACCTCTCTATATATGTGCAGATGCCACAGATAGACAACTACACCCATAGGCTTTAGCCATTCTAAAGTTAGGTTTAATCATGCTTAAATGCATGTTGGAGCCTGTGTTCCATCTGGCATCTGCACTATACATCCCAGATGTGAAACACAACTTGCATACTTTCAGTTAACTGATTTTTAGCTTTTAAAAACAGTACCCTGGTTATCATTAAATGACTAGATTCTACATTGTTGTGATTTATACTTAAAACATGTTGCTAGGAATGCATATGCTTGTATTTCCTTCAATATATCAGACTTCATTTATTTTCACTGAACTGCTTCTCACTTCTTCTTTAGTATTTCCCATCATATGTCTGCAAGTTCATGGTTCAGTCATTTCCTGATTAATTCTTTGTTCCTGCAGACAATTTATCAGTAAATACAAAGCTTTGCTGGTATATAAAAAACACCGGTTAATGTTTTTGTTCTTTGATGGCATAGCTCATGTTTAGATTATTTTAGTATACACTTCTGCCTGTATGCATAACACTAAAGGAAGCACCATAATTTAAAACATACATAGGATCAGTTCACTTCATCCTCTACCCTTTAACATTAATCACAAAATTTTGCTGCTTATGTTTAGCTTTTATCTTGTTATAGTATAAACCCCAAGATACATTAAAGTTGGAAAAAAAATTTTTTTTTTTATGTTATAATTACTGGCCTTACCAGCAGCCACCGATAAGACTCTCCCAACCTCACATTTAAAGTACCTCTGCATACTTTGCAGAACTACTTTAAGGTGTTTCATGCACTTGACTTGAAGAAATTTATTATATACACATTGCTAAAAATGTTTTTTTATTTACAGTTATAACTTTATTTCCTTTATTATCATTCTAAACATTAATAAAGTGGAAATTATGCTTTAAAGTCCTCCCTCCAGTTTAACACACTTTACCAACTTCCAAACAATTTTTCCACTTTTTAAGGAAGCACAGTACTCATATCCAAACTGCAGCTTGTGGAAATTACACTGTACAGTTAATTCATTTGTTACAACTTTCAAATTCTTACTTGCCTTCTTCTTCATCATTTTGACCACCCAACACCAGTCTCTAGGTCAAGTTCAAGGTACTCTGTTTTATTTTCTGAACTTTTTTCTGTCACTCATTCACTTACTTTCCTTTGGAACACTGGAAATGTTTTACTGGAAAGTTCTACCTATGGGCTATGTTATTATCAGAGAATAAGAAAGAGAACCCCCTCAGCTTGCTGGCCCATATTTTGCTGGATACATATTTTTTTCCTTCCTCACCTGTTCTGCATCCAAAAATGTATTAGCTCCTTCTGAAAAATATATTCTAAAGACACTGAATCAAACACAAAACAATTAAACCAGGGAATAAATGCTCCTTACCAACAAACCAGCAACAAAGTCTTAAAATAAAATAAAAGTGGTAGAAGAGCAAACCAAGGCTGAAAAATGTTCAAAAGCATACAAATTCTTTATACACAAATATTGAAGACAGGAACAGTCCAAACTGAAGTAAAAAGTCAATTTATTCATGCACTGGTAAGCGCTTTCACTCCTTTGGGCTTCCTCAGACCACTAAAACTTAGAAAACAGAAACAGTTCTACTCTTATACTTTTGTAGTATATCAATTGGACAGCTAATCGATCCAACATGTCTAGACGTGAGGGTTCCCATATTCTATACCCAGGATACTAGTGAGATCAAAGAGATCATTGTTAAGAACTGGGGTGTGTTGACAGTGGATCCGACTATTAAGGAGTTGGTAGGTGACCATCCCACTTTTATGTATAAAAACAAGAATAATTTAAAGAGACTTTTATGTTATTCGAGAGCTAGTCGTGGTATTGGTGCCATTGACTCACAGCATACTAGTCGCTGTGGTAAATGCAATTTTTGTGATTACATCAATGACAGCGCAATGTTTGTACATCCTGTCATGAAGCATGAGTTTAAATTCAGTATTAGTGCAGATTGCCTGATAGAACATGTGGTCTGTTTAGCATGCTGCATAAAGTGCCCTGCGTACTACGTTGGGAAGACTGATAGAAAGTTAGGGGACAGAATAAGAGAACATGTTTATCAGATTCGCAGAGTCTCAGACGCTAATGCACTTTCCAAACATGTCCAAGAGTGTGGCCACCAACATAGTTTTAAGTTTATGATGATCCAGACTATCAGTTCCAGTATACGAGGAGGGGATATTAGAAATTTCATTGAAAGATGTGAGCTTAAGTGAATCATCAGACTTAGGGCCAATAAGACCCCTGGACCGAATGATAAGGTGCCCTTGAAACCTGCACTGAAAGCACGTAGACTTATAGCCAAGTAAATGTTTGAGCAATGCCCTTGTGCTATCACATGCTTATTATTTTCCAGTATGAGATTTAATGTGTGCAGTTTGTTCTAGTATACATCATATACATCTCATTGTAGAACATTATGAGCATCTTCTGTGCAACTTTATGTATGGAAAGAGTACAGTTTCATTGTATGTTATTTGGATTTTATCCATGTTTACTATATCATGATTAATTTGTTTTTAAATTGCGTACTTAATGCATTATATGTTTTTTAAATTATATTACATATATATATATATTTGAAAGCAGTTGAGTTATAGCACAGTTCTTCAGTGTTAGATCCTTTTAATGAGAATACTACTTTAATAAGATTGAATGGATCAGTCACATGTTGGATCAATTAGCTGTTCAATTGATATACTACAAATGTATAAGAGTAGAACTGTTTCTGTTTTCTAAGTTTTATTGGTCTGAGGAAGCCCGAAGGAGTGAAAGCGCTTACCAGTGCACAAATAAATAGATTTTTTACTTCAGTTTGGACTGTTCCTGTCTTCGATATTTGTGTATAAAGAATTCATATGCTTTTGAGCATTTTCAGCCTTGGTTTGCTCCTCTACCACTTTTATTTTATATTCTAAAGACAGCTGGATATAGTAACAAGAATCTAACACCTGCCTCTCAACACCCTCTGATTGCAGGGATATAGTTATTTCCTTTCCATCTAGTATTCATTGAAAAATCATTTTCTATGAACACACTGGTGTCTCCAATTGATAATACTTTGCCTTTCTGTCACAACTGTGTCAGCAGCAAGTCCTGCTATCCTGACATTGTGCATTAGGAAGGTAATCAATTATGAAAACTTACATGCTGCATTTACTAGTGCTGATTCTTCTCTTGAAATCTGAATTTGCCATTAAATATCTTTCATCTTTTAATGTGTTTGGATATTTATGCTAATGATGCAACACATTAATTTTAGCAATGAGGTCTAAAATATCTAAAACTTTCAGCATATGAATTAAACATAGGAGGTGGAAAAAGAAGAATATTGCAACTCATAAGTATTTATTGATTGATTGCTTGTTTACTAAGGTATGTCACTGATAAAGAATGAGCAATTGTAGGCTCAGCCCAGGTTGCAAGCAGCACAAGAACAAAAATATGGTACAAGACAATTAAAAATAAGTGAAAAGAAAAAACACTAACAATCAATATGAGCATGACACAATGAGCATGACACAATTGAAAAGATATACTAAAAGGGGCAACAGACACAAGGGGGGAAGTATTACTGGGATGGGGAAAGTAACATTACAAGAAAGGTAGAAAAAAAACTGAGGATGTTGGAAGCCAAATCATGTGCAAACAGTTCCACATGTCATATATACAATATCTGAACAATTTAGGTTAGCCCTGCTTTAACACTATTTGATGTACAGTCATTCCTGGGAGGAAAACTGAAAAAAATGGAACAGTTCTTTTTCCAAATTAGCTAACAAATGAAGATGCAAAAAAGGGTGATGCAGTGGTGCAGCAGTTAGTGTTGTCACCTCACACCAAGAGGTTCTTCGGTTTGATTCTTGGCTGGGGTGCCTTCTGTGTGGAATCTGCATATCCACCCTGCATTTGCATGGGTTTCTTCTAGGTGCTCCAATTTTCTAGTACATTCCAAAGACATGCATTTGGAGCATTTCTCCCCTAGCCTTCACAGAAAATGGATTCTGCCCTAGTTGAACTTTCTCAGTAAACAAATACAAAATAAATAAGGCGTATTCCTTCTATGTGTTTTTGGTTCAGAACCGCACCATTCAATAAAGAGCATTTTGGGTTGAAGTAAGCCTAGTGAAAATGCATGTGTACATCCAATAAGCTTATACAAAATCATTTTAATCCTAAACCTTAAGAAATTTTAGGGGGGTATACATTTCATGTATAAGATAGCTTACTAAATTAGTATCTGAGTATGTGGTGAGAAAATTAGTTACAAACTGTAAATACTGACAAGCATTACAGCAGATGCAGAGACATATAATTCTGTTTGGAATAAATGATGAAAGTGTACAAAGAAGTTATTATCAGAAAGCAGCCCTGAAAATATAATTTGAAAGTGGAAGAAGAAAATACAAAAGGGCACAAGATTTGCAAATTAGACATTTGACAGTTGCAAGCAACTAGGTAATAAAGTATCATAATATATAGTGTAATTCCAACTTTATAGAATACAGAAATGCTAAATCCTGCTGTAGGTAAATGAGTACTCAGCACAGAGTGTAAATATGTATGAAAAAGGAGCATACTTCTGGGAGAATCAGACAAGGTGTCAAAATGTCAAACTTAAAAAGACAGATATCATTACAAATGTTAAAAGAACTGAAAAGAAGATTAATACTGATTGCTTGCATACTATTTCTTCTAAGAAGAAATACACAGAGCCTCTAAAGCTTACAGCTGAAAAAAGTTAACCCTTTTATGATACAGATAAGGTAGAAGGCAGACCTCCACCTTTTCAGGTGGACACGAACTCATGCAACCCATACGGCTGATGGCTAAACAGAAGTTGAAGAAGTAAAGCAAGTTTGCAACATAGTGATTTTTGCACTTGAAAACTTTACATGAGATTACACAGTGGGAAAAGCTGATATAAAAGCTGCTTACAAGCAAGAAAATGAAACAGTATCTTAATAATCACAACCGTTGGCCACAGCTAACTTAACAGAAGTCAGCTGGATAAAATTCAGTTAAACTTGGAAAAAATAAGGTGCCCTTCTCAAAGTAAAGCTCTATAGAAGATGCTTATGGAACAAGAAGTAGTATTTAATGAATGCCTGTTAAAATAAATCAAAGTTAGTATTTACATTTCAGCTGATGCCAAACCCAACTGTTTCACTAGATGAGTTACTGCGCTGAGTGATGCATTCCAAGGGGAGTGTGACTCCATATGCAGAATCCCCTCAGCAAATGCTTGTGCACCATAGCAGACAAAATTCCATATGCCCATAGTTTGTGGATGTAATTCTTCTTCCTCCCTCTAGGTGTCTCCAAAGTGGTGAGACAGTGCCACCTCCCTTCACCAAGATGGATGAGCAGACAACTGACACACATTTCTGTCCTCCCTTGCCTGTCCGAATGAAGATGTCAAAGGTAGAATCAGAGGGTCTGTAGCCAACTGGCATAGAGTGTCAGGTATAGTTTATGACAGAAGAATGCCAAAGAAGCTGAAAAGTAAGAAAATAAGGTGTACAAAACAGTGGTGCAGCCAGTACTACTGTATGGTACAGAAACCTGGGCAGTAAAGGTGGAGCAGATGAGAAAAATAGAGGTGATGGAAATGGGATGCCTGCAAAGGGTGGTAGGATGGTCACTGTGGGACAAACAAAGAAATGACATAAGAGCAGAAGCCAAAGTAGCTTTAATTGCAGAAAAGATTAAACAGAAGATTACGGTGGTTTGGGCAGCAGACAAATTGCTGTAGAAGATTTGGGACAGACAGAAAGAAGCTAAGGGGAAATGAGGGCCTCCAGCAAAGAGGTGGACAGACTGAGTGATGGAAGTTCTGTTACAGTCAGGCATGAATCTTGAAGAAGGCAGGAATGATGCATTGAATCAAAAGAGATGGTGACAGTTAACACAACACCCTAACCCCATGTAGAAAATGGAAAAGAGGGATGATGATGATGATGATGATGATGCTTGCACCAGTAATTTTGCAGTCTAGCAAGACTCAAAAATATGTTTTTTTCTGGTAGAAAATATCTACTAGATTGTGTAGGCGAGAGAAAATGGATACATGGGAACATATATTTTGGACTAGTCAGGGCCTTTCACAATTTAGGAGTGTGCTTTATGACATAATAAATGATATGTTTCCCCAATCAAATAATGCGACTCAAATGCTGCTCTTATTGGGCTATGATGATCAATTAAATTTGTCCTGACTTCACAGTAAGTTACTATTTCTTTTTAGTGATGGCGACAAAGTAGACCATTACTGGGAAATAGAAAAGTCATGAGGTATTCCAAATGCCAAAACAGAAGAGATAATGAACAATAATCCAGATTCATTAATGCCTGCACTAAGTATACATGATCTGTATTGAAGAACATCCCTACCACATTTTTCGTGTTTTCTAGTCAATTAGAAAGAGTAAAGTGTACATGTAGTCTGCACTGTTTGTCATAAGCTTTATGAATCACCCTCGATATTTAAGGCTACAAGAAAATCAGAAGGAAAACTTAAATTAGGAGGAAGAAAGTGTGAGTTATACTTGTGTTGCCTTTTCACTCAGAACTGTGAATACTTAGTGTAGGTATTTATAAATCCCAGAGGGAGGGTAGACACCGCAAGAATAAGGCACAAATTAAACATGTGGAAAAAGGTTACCCTAGATGACTTTTTGTAATGAGGAGTAGTAGCGTGCTTGGTATCAATAACAAAGTGGGTTGTTAGGCCAGAAGAATGGCAAACCTTGGTTTTATGGAAAGATTATGGATGTCTATGCAGATCTGCTCAGCAAATAAATCAGCTGCTTAAGGTATGAGATAAGGATGACAGCTATGGTTACCCAGACTGGAGTAACATCCTGAGTGTTCCCATACTTGATCACTTTAGTTAAAATGATTAAATTTGTGCTTGTATTATTACTAGAAAATGGAAATCAAAGTCTAGACCAACTCTGCTAGAAGAGGTGAATATAATGACAGAGATAAAACAACTGGAACTGGGATCTTTAGAAAAGGAAAGAAGCAAACTACATAGGAAAAATGGGAATTGTGGGAACAATATATGCAGAGCAGGAAGGAGGTTTAAGAGACAGGATTTGAATTAACTGTATAATGCTTAACTGACAATGACTAGATGGTTTATAAGTGATGTATAATATTCACAACTACAGTTGTTTCAATGGTGTCTGTGATGTAAACTGTTTGCAACTAAAGTGATATAATTTTGTGAGTTCATTTATATAAATGTCAGATTGCCTTTGTCATATGTGAAAATTTAATAAAGATGTTTGAAAAAAAATTGTGCTTGTATTTTTATGCAACTTTTTTAATCTTTATTGTTATTTTGACTTGCTGAATAAAAATGTATTCATTAAAAACCCCTACAGTACAAAAGATGCAATTAACTCTGCTGCAGTATGGCCTGGAAGTATGGTACAAACCAGGAAAATTGACACATATTGCAGTACAATTACTAGGGCTTTTGGGTGTGAATATAAAGAAAATCTGTTGGGAGAAAATTTAGACAATTATATCAGTTGTGACACAGATACCATGTATTAATTACAGCTGAGAAAATGCAGGAGATAAAAACTGCTAACAAAGATGAATCCAATAGAAGCTCTTGGTACTGAGCACTGAAGTGCAGATCAATCATTGTAAACAGACTGTTAGAAAATCAAGTTTCTTTTTGCCTTATTTAAAAAAATAGTCAATGCACCTGATTCAGGGATCTAGAACTCCATGTAAGCTACTAAATGTGTACATAGTTCCAACTTCAATTAAGAAAAAGAGGGGAAAAAATAAAGAAATTGGCTTGCTTGGATACCTAAGAGTTAGAACTGCTTACATGTACATCCAAATGGAGAATAAGGTAATTTCTACTTATTATGGAACATGCAGAAGTATGACTGTGGAAAAATGGTTTTCAAATTCGTTACACCTTTTTTTTAATATTCATAAATAATAAGCCTACTGTGTGATCCTTCCCTTATGAAATTATTTGGGTTCTTTCTTCAGCGGTGCTGTTGCAAAACAGTCTGTAGAGTAGTAGAACATTAGTTGTTCATACATTTAATGTGTGTGTGTGTGTGTGTGTGTGTGTGTGTGTGTGTGTGTGTGTGTGTGTGTGTGTGTGTGTGTGTGTGTGTGTGTGTGTGTGTGTGTGTGTGTGTGTGTGTGTGTAATTATCAAATTTATCAACTGAGTGAAGCTAAGAATGAACCTACCTATATCATTGTTGCTATTAGCCTCTGAGAGCAAATTGCATGCTGCAATACTTTTTCACAAGTATCCAAGACATCAGCATTTACACATTTAAAAAATAGCAGCCAGGAAGTCCTGTAACTTACCATGCTGGCATTTCATGGTAATGTTATACATTGTCAATGCACACTTATTTAACTTATCATGCATAAGGTTTTTAGAACTATTTTCAACATGGTATATCACAGGTTCACGTTTTCCTCAAACAATGTCACTGAATTGTCTTTTGTCATACCAAAATGCTTTTATGGTTGTTACATGTAATCCAGAAGTACTCACATAATCAGTTTCCATATTTGTTGGCATCAGCTGTTCCACCTCTAATGAGCCAGCATATGTCCTTCCTTTCTGTCCTTCTCCTGTAAGATTTTTGACTGGAAATGTCAAAATTTGCCTCCTTTCTATGACCTCAGGAAAATTTGCATCCCTGGATCCAGTATTTGTGAAGATACTGGATTTTTGAAGAAACAGGAGGACCAGGACAATCAGATCTGTAATGGCACTATAAGCTAGACTGATTTCTCCCCTCAAAAGTCTATAGGAACCTGAATAAAGGGATAGACAGAGTTTTCATCTCTCTTCATAGCTCATGGACCTCCGTCCTGTGATCATTTTAGTCAAGAACATTTACAATACCTGTTCCTGAGCTCTTCCACTCTGAGAGAAATTACAGTGATGTAAGTTAAGTATGTGAATAAAGACGAACTGTGGATCAAGCCTGACAGAAATCCTTTTGTTAACTAACACTGATGAGTATTGTTGCATTATATTAGCAGATTGCCATACATGGTACCAGTCACATTTTGTTACTCCATGTATAAAAACCCTGCATGTTCACACTCATGATGGTGTTAGTGTTGCACCATCTTACCTATCTTACAGTAAGAAGCTTATGAGGTTTTCTTTCTTTCCCACCTTCTGTCTCATCCTCTGATTTTGGAACTTGATTTGCTTATTTTCAAATCATTTAGCGTGTCATACCCCTACATCTTCATATTGCTGTTCTTTATTCCTCTAGCCAATCTGCTATTCTTTTCCTCTGCATGCTAATGTTTCACACAGCCTCTTGTTATTATATGAAGCATCCCTTCATCCTCTGCCATTCCTCTGCATGCTAATGTTTCACACAGCCTCTTGTTATTATATGAAGCATCCCTTCATCCTCTGCCATTCCTCTGCATGCTAATGTTTCACACAGCCTCTTGTTATTATATGAAGCATCCCTTCATCCTCTGCCATTCCTCTGCATGCTAATGTTTCACACAGCCTCTTGTTATTATATGAAGCATCCCTTCATCCTCTGCCATTCCTCTGCATGCTAATGTTTCACACAGCCTCTTGTTATTATATGAAGCATCCCTTCATCCTCTGCCATTCCTCTGCATGCTAATGTTTCACACAGCCTCTTGTTATTATATGAAGCATCCCTTCATCCTCTGCCATTCCTCTGCATGCTAATGTTTCACACAGCCTCTTGTTATTATATGAAGCATCCCTTCATCCTCTGCCATTCCTCTGCATGCTAATGTTTCACACAGCCTCTTGTTATTATATGAAGCATCCCTTCATCCTCTGCCATCCACTCCTCTGCATGCTAATGTTTCACACAGCCTCTTGTTATTATATGAAGCATCCCTTCATCCTCTGCCATTCCTCTGCATGCTAATGTTTCACACAGCCTCTTGTTATTATATGAAGCATCCCTTCATCCTCTGCCATTCCTCTGCATGCTAATGTTTCACACAGCCTCTTGTTATTATATGAAGCATCCCTTCATCCTCTGCCACTCCTCTGCATGCTAATGTTTCACATAGCCTCTTGTTATTATATGAAGCATCCCTTCATCCTCTGCCATCCATTCCTCTGCATGCTAATGTTTCACACAGCCTCTTGTTATTATATGAAGCATCCCTTCATCCTCTGCCATTCCTCTGCATGCTAATGTTTCACATAGCCTCTTGTTATTATATGAAGCATCCCTTCATCCTCTGCCATTCCTCTGCATGCTAATGTTTCACACAGCCTCTTGTTATTATATGAAGCATCCCTTCATCCTCTGCCATTCCTCTGCATGCTAATGTTTCACACAGCCTCTTGTTATTATATGAAGCATCCCTTCATCCTCTGCCATTCCTCTGCATGCTAATGTTTCACACAGCCTCTTGTTATTATATGAAGCATCCCTTCATCCTCTGCCACTCCTCTGCATGCTAATGTTTCACACAGCCTCTTGTTATTATATGAAGCATCCCTTCATCCTCTGCCATTCCTCTGCATGCTAATGTTTCACACAGCCTCTTGTTATTTTATGAAGCATCCCTTCATCCTCTGCCATTCCTCTGCATGCTAATGTTTCACACAGCCTCTTGTTATTTTATGAAGCATCCCTGCATCCTCTGCCATTACCTCTCACCTTCTCACTTACTGTCTGATGCTGCATGGCAGATAAACTTGTAGGTTTTAGCATTTTGTGGAAGTTATTTTATTTTTAACTTTATTTATTTACCTACTAGGAATGCCTGCGACCCTTCAAGGTGACTTGGGAGCACTGTCTGGTTATGTGGCTTGCTCAGAGTGACACAGGTAACATAAGAGTGATAAACTCAAACCCAGGTGTATAGATTGAAACTCATTTACATCTCGTAGGTAGAGTAGCTACTAGGGTCTCCCCATTCAACAACCTTGCACAGTTTATGAAGGCACAGTGTCATTTAACAATATAGGTGTAGGGCTCTCAAAGCCAGAACAATTCCTCTCAGACTACCCCTGACACTCTCAGACAGTGTTTAATTAACTACAGTCAATTCTGATACTCAGAATTATGTTGTATACTTTACTGTTTGCTTAGGATGTATATGGCACTATAAGGTGGTAGTATATTTAGCAGTACTGCAAATTACCTCTTCACCAACAAAAAAGTGTGTCCCCGTAGTTCAGATAGTTAAATTACCAGGAGGGATCTTTGAAAACCTGGAGTTACTCTTCATCAGAGTGCATACTTTCTTTGTTTCAAAACACAGCAAAAAGGCTAATATTACAGCTTGTTAATGAGCTAATTCAGTAGATCGTAATTTGAATCCTGCAGTCTCTACATGAGCAGTGTATGACTTTGATCATGTCACTTATCAAGCTGAAGCATTCCAGTCACCCCTGAAAACTTGTGAGCATTACTCAGCTAGCAACACGATTAATGGATTTCACGGGACATTGCACAGTTTATTTTTATTTTCTGTTTCCTCCATGAGTTACTACTGTAGCTGTTAAGATTTTGTTTTCACCTTCTATTTCCTTCCTTTTCAGCTGGAGGGCTGTAGAAGTCTTTGTGCTGTGTTTTTGTTTTGCATTTTATGCTGACTGCAGTTCCTGTTGACTAGGTTTCTTATCTACATATAAAACCACAGATGGCCTTGAAGTCAGTCATTTCACATTTGTTCCAGACCTCAGAGTCCCGGGACCTATTTCACGTGTGTAATCTGAGTCCTTGTACAGAGTTTCTCAAAGATTCTGGAATTCCCTCAAGGATGCTTGCCAGTTTCTTCTCCCCGAGTAATAAAAGTCTCTTCTTTGAGATTTGCAATTAAGTTTTTGTTACATTTGCAAAAGTTTGGTCAAAAATAATACACACACACACACACACACACACACACACACACACACACACACACACACACACACACACTCTGACTATTCAAGAAATCCAACCGTGAAATGGGACACTATTTATCTGACCAAGGAAATTATTAAATCTCAGCAGTCTTTACCATAGAGAGAGAAGACTGACATTTTCTGCATTAGTGCAGGAACATTTGTATATTTATTTACTTGCTTGTTTGGTTGCTTATTTATTTATTGCATTATGTTTACATAGCAGTTTTAAATATATTTTTCTTATTTGAAATAGTACTTTAACAAAATAAATAATTTTACAGATGCAATGTGTAGAGCAAGTACAGTGTATATTATTACAAGCTGAATAGTGCTCAATGCATTCTTTTGTGGAAGAACTTATCTGACTAGAACCAAGACTTCGGTCTTGTAGATGTTTTTCTACACATGTGACTTGTGTTTATCCCTCCACACCTGATGTAATTACCAGAAAAGTAACAAAGACTGTGCTGTTATAGCCAGAGCTGTGATATCATTATAGGTAAGATGACAAATCATAACCAGAAGAGAATGTATCTGAACACAGCCCTACGTGGCAGTATAAAAACTATTGTTAGAACTCGTGTCGATCTCTTAATTTCTTGGCCCATCTCCTTTCTGGGGGATTTTGCTGAACTAACAAAAGTACTGAGGAATACTCCTCCACTCTTTCCCCACAAAAGGACAGTTCACACTGTAATAGAGATTCTCCAGCTGTACAGTGACAGTGTAAAGGAAAAATTATCTAACGTCCTAATCACATTTAAATTTCAACTTTATTTGAAGTAGTAAAAATGTCTTTGAGTATATGGTGTTTTTTTTTAAATTACTTTAATGGAAGTTGTATTTTGAAAATGTCCTTGGTTTGCTTACTTTTTTCATTTGACTTTATCATTACATACATTCAGTAGTTTGTTAGTCATACTGCAATACCAGTGACTTTATTAAAGAAATTTTAAAGACACACATGTAGTAGCCACATGAAAATTAGGTCTACTTAACTAATATAATGTGTAAATGAACAACAGAGAGTGGCTGCTTTAAGCCAGTGTTCTTTCATTTTCCTATTCTTAGTTTTATTAGGCTGTGTGTCAAAAAAACAATATTAACTGGTTTGATTTTGATTTTGGAAGCAGACAACAGTAAGCAAACCAAGGACGTTTTCAAGCTGTGTATAGTGAAAGCAGAACTGCACATATGCTGCTGATATTTGGAATAATCTTACATTTATTTTTGTGGTACCTCTGCTCCTTGGGAGTGGTACAGACCTAAGGTTATCATACTAAGCAGCTGTCATTTTGTCATAAACCTACCAATAAAATGAAGACTCGTATTTATGTTGTAGACTTTGTTGTTTGCTTATGATGTGCCTGGCAATACAAGCTGGTAGTACAGAAATTAGTGCAGGCTCACAAGTACCAGATGATGAAGTCAGATATGATTATGAAGTTAAAGTAGTAATTATCTGAATCCAAGATACTTAAAAAAACATCTAAAAACGCTTGCACTAATCTTTAAAATGAAAACACCAATACATGTATTGAACTTATAGCAAGTTTTTTTTTTTTTTTTACAGGGGAGGGTTGCACTCCAAAGCCCTCTTGATTATATAGACTCACAGTTGCACCACACTAAATAATAGCTCAAGCTCTCAAACTATGGCACATTGGTTTGGGCAATCACTAACAAACCAGTGGCAGTCCAAAATCTACAACTCCTACAAGTACATACTATTTACTGAAACAATAAAATACAACAGTACCATCTTACTAATGAGTGCTAACCCTACAACTGTCCTTAACTACAACCCTACACATTGATTTGCTAATTTTTTTTCTCTAAGCACAACACCCACAAACTCATCAGAAACCTTTGGTAGATAATGAAAGTTTTGGTATTAACTCATTAACTCATTACATCCGAGTGATGCCTCCAGGTGCATCTGCAGTTAACTCCTACTGACACCTCTAGGCATCAAATATTGTTTGTTCATATTTGCATCAATAATTCCAAAACCATGCTATCTATGTACAATGTTTTAAAATATTTCATCTTAAGCTTACACAATGACAAACTCAACTGTATAAATATTTGACCTCTGTCCAGTGCAGGTAAATAGTTATTAACTTGATTTTATGGTATTAATTTATACATATATAATTTTCACATTTTTCTAAATACCTCAACAACCAGGTAACACAGGCAGAACTCCTTACCATCACATTAAAGCTCTTATTTACTGTATAGAAATACAGTGCTGCTAACTGTAAGTGTGTAACTTGAGTTGTTGCTGAGATAGTGAAAATTTTTTATACAATATTACAAATTTAATAGTTACTGTGTTTACTGTGACTTTCTTATAAAAGTTAGTTTAAGACCTAGAATCTAAAGAATACTACTGCAATAAAAATAGCTTGCGCTGAAGAGTTCGCCATTTATACTTCCTTCATAACGCCTATGGTTCCAGAAGAGATATGAACAATTGTTTGAAATGCGAGGACATAATCTGATTCTGTCAAAAGGCTTAGGCTCTGCCCATTAGAAGTTACAGTGCAAATTTCCTGAGCTCCATTGGAGTGAATGAGTTAACATACATTCCCACTTTCTGCAACTTCAAGAACGTCCCCTGCAGGAATGCAGTTTTCCATGTTGCTTGTTTCTTTGACTCCTGAATGCAATAAAGACTACTTTTGATAACTTTTAATAGCAGAAATATTTGTCCACAAAGTGTGCATTTGACAGTGTACTGCAACCTATAGATAGATGAATAGACAGATCGATATAGATATAGCTATAGAGACAAGTGACACACTACTACTGAGACTGCTCATAATTTGTCAGTAGGAGAAAGATCTTTATCAAAAATTTCATTTCTCCAGAGTCATGGAATTTCTTGCCACATGAGGTAATACACACCACCAATGACTCCTCATTTAGAAAATTACTTCACAACCATCTAATAGAAGATTTCAAGTGCATCTGGTTTTGGTCTGTGATTTTGGCACATAAAACTGCTGCACATAGTATATACTCACAGTGTGCCTGTGTCTATTATTTAACACGTTTTTTTCAAATGATTCCATTATGAATAACAATACCACTTACAATGTAACTATGTTGTTTCTTTCTCTCAATTTCTCTTCCTTTCAAGTTCATTTCTCTTTCAATGTCTTATTTACTTTCTAGTTCAAATATGTTGCTTAATTTGATTGCTTACATTTAATTGTTAGTACTTGAGTCTTCATATCTGTTAAAATGGTTCTCACTTCTTTTGGCATAGGTTATGACAGAAAATGGTAATTGTAAATAAATAAACAAACAAACCATATATATTTACATAGACTAATTTGACTTGCTACATCTGCAGTCAAATAGAAAACGTTAAAATGATGCAACAGCAATGAGCAGAAAGACAGTAATTAAAGTTTCCTTTGTGGAGCATGGTGATAACGCCTTGACTCTGACCCAGACTTACCTCTCAACCAGCAGGCAATGAAAATAGGAACAAAGGCCCTTGAAAAGTAGGTACATTCAGACAAAACTCTGGACATCTAATTAGCATAACTTTTGAATACCAAATAGCACATAACTCGTCAGTTTTCCAGTATGACTGTGAGACACCACACACAAATACATTTAAAAAAGAGAGTGACAAAAATGATGGAAAAATATTTATTATTAATGAGGCAGTGTAAAATGAGTATAGACTTTAATAGACTGTATCACAAAATTCTATCACTCAAGGTCATTTATTTTTGTTTCAGAAAAAGGGAGATGTAAGATGTGTCCCCTCTTTCTTTAAATTATTGTTACCACTAGTTTGTTGGGCATGTAATGTGGTTTTCTGTGCACTAGACAGCTTCAAAAATAGTGTGATGGGGAGATTCAGAAAATTGCTTGAAGAAGTAACTTGAGCATGAAAATAGGGGCATACCTCCAAAAATAGAGACATCCTCTGCTGTGGTAAAACTGACCTAAATAAATGTGAACCTTTCTCCAAAACAGGCCCAGTTAAGAGGTATGGAACCAGACAATCTGTGATTGATTAATGACCAGATTGATAAAGTAGTGGTGTGGGTAGGGTGAGTTTCAGAGGCTGATGCTGGCTTGCCCATCCTGCAAGGAGGGATGCAGTCTAGTTTGCTACATGTCTGACATGTGGAGGAAGCTAGGTTTGTCAATTAAACAGCACGAAGGAGCATCCATCAAGTAATATGGACATTGTATATGGAGACATACACAGTCATAAGTGTGCATTAGTCAATAGGATGGTACTATGGGAGTCCTACTGTGGTGATAAGCTGTAGTTAGGACAAATGGAGCATCATAACTGTTGCATGAAAGATCATCTCACTCTCTCCATAACTTTGGGGCAGCATTGGAAGGGAAGCTAATGGTAAGCAGGGAATAGTAATAAAAAGACTAAGGGGTGTTCAGAAAGATCCTTAATGTCCCTGTGCTGCTTTAAATATTCCAGTGCTGATAAATAAAGTATGAAGTTCATCATACCATCTGCATGCCGGTGAAAAGGATGGCAGGGAAATTGTTACACCAGTGGTAATGGCAGTAATTGTAATACTGAAATGGCCAAACTATGGGTTGTAACAAGACTGACATGAGAGGCACAATGAGGTAACATGCCTACTGCTATGTGTGTTCAGATGAAACACCTTGTATGTGCAACACAGGCACTGTGAGGAGGCCACAGAGGGCCAGCACAGTGAAGTGCCAACTCAGTTCATTATAAAAATGGGGAGGAAAGGGGGAGACAGGAAATCCAGAAATGGGACAAGAGCAAGCAGAGAAACACAAACACATGTAACTTGAAGGTAAGATAGGTGTGTGGGGGATTTATTGTGGAGCAGGTGCCCATTTTACATTTTTTAAGGGGGAAGGTAGAGGGGAATGGTAGTAAGGTGTATCTGTGGAGAAGAAGAGGAGAACAGGGAACATAGCAGCTAGAGGTGGAGTTAGCTATTCTTGCACCCAAAGTCATCCCACAATCTGGCCCTCCCCTTAATTTTAAGTTAAAGAGCAAAAATAAACTCTTCTCTCCTGCAGCAGTTACAGTTTGTACTAGACACAGAGTGCTACAGTGCTTCAATTCTGACCTCATATGCAATCACAACATTTAAAAAATGAATCTCAGCAATGCACTGAAGACACAGAACACTACAGTGCTTCAGTTCTGACTACAAATGATGCACTTAATACCAATCAGGATCTGCTGATTGTGCTCCCTAACACTTTGTCTGGGCCAGCTCCCCCCTTTGCCCTGCCCTAGCTATGCCTCAGGTAGCAAAGACAGACAAGCAAATATTCAATATAGAGACAAACAAAGGGAGGTGTGGACACAAAAGGTGGGGGAAATGCAGACAGACAGAGGGTAGACAAGTGATGATAGGGAGGACTGGGCTACAAACAGGATATGGAGAATGAGTCACAATAAGGGAAACACAGGGATGGGGGATATGGCAGTGTATGAAGGACCTGTCTGACTTACACAGAAGTGAATCCACACAGATAAAAGACATCTCATTAACTAACATCATGAGGAGGCCCTGCCTTCTGTGGCTTAATGGATAAAACCAGCCAACCAGCCAGCCTTGCACCTCTATCAGACACAAAGGCGATATTCCAGAGTCCTACTGTTGGCCCACATTGGTAGTGACCATTTTATGTATCTCATGTTGGGGTTCCCAGAGGGCCTCCTTCCAGGACCCTCTCAAAGCTGGAACCTCTGCTCTGCTGCTGAGAGGTGTCCATAGAGGCCACCAGTATACCCTCCAGGTCAGCTTCCACAGGTGACCTTTGCCCACCTTCAGAGAGGGTGCCATTTTGACCACTGGTGACCCAGCAGCAGACACATTCGCTGGTGCAGACAAGCTTGCCAGTACTACTCTACTGCTGATGCTATACAAATAGAGAAAAAAAGTGAAAGAAAAAAAAATCCAGCAGGTTAGTTATACGTGTGTATGACAACTTTATTTCAATTTTAAGTACACATAAAAATATACATACTATACCGATATATTGCCTGGATAGCTTGTCACTTATGCTTTGAGAGGCCTCCTGGTTCAAGACAAACTCCTCTGTTGACACATGATATAAAACAGACAGTAATCAGTAGGGTTTATCTCTGCTAACATAAGGTAAAGGCAACAACAGACAAAAGTCAGAGTGTGCAATGCAGTGCCATAAACACAGTGGTTACTCTAGAAGCACTAACCTCTGCCTTTTACCAGTGAGCAGGCTACGGTGGTGCCTCTGCAGGTTTCTACATTTATGTGCCAGGACTACTCTACAGAGAGGACGATGCCAGTGAAATCATTCATCTACATGGCATGCTAGTGCCAAGCATCAGTCTTATACATGGGATAATCATGTTGTCCCAGTAGGCACTTCTTAATCCCTGTGCAGCAAACAGAGAGAGATCATAGTCTCTTTGCTGTACAAGACAGGATCCCTGCTGAAACCAACACCAGAGGAGGTCAGGTTCACCAAACAGATCAAAAGAAGGAGGACAATGTTAATCCCATGACCACATTTGCACATTCTGGACACCAGGTGATTTGCACTGTCAGGGAGCAAGGGTGCATAATGGAAAGTATTATTTGCACAGACAAACAACACTATGAGCTTCACAGTATCTGTGCATGAGCACCCATTGCTCATGACCTCTTAGCGTGGGGATGTGCAGGAACAATCATGGTAATGCTGACTGTGGCTGATAACATAACACATTAAGGCAGTGATTCAGAGACAATCAAAACTAAATCACCTCATTAGCATAATCACAATACTATGAGGCCCATTTTAGCATGATAAAAAACATGGTCACTGTACTCTAGGACAAGCAACTTAGGAACAGAAATACTGTGGATAACAGTTAGTGCTGCCATACAGGCGCACTGACAGCTGAGAAGACAAATGGTAATGGGCCTGATGACTGAAGGTTGCAGGCTGCACCCATCAGTGCATAGAAGTAACATGAATGTATGTTGAGCAGTGGCATCTGTTGGGAAACATAGCAAAAGGGCATATCAGGGTAATGTCCTGCAGTGACAAGGTTCCTCCTAACAGGCAACAGAACACAAGAGCATGGCAGAGTGCTGTCCTGCTGTGGGGGGGCTCAATCTCACAGGGAACAGTGTGTGTATGTGTGGTGGTGGGGGTATGCTCACCCTGACAGGCAGCAAAGCACAGTGGCAAGACAGGATACTGTTCTGCTCAATGTGTGTGTGTGTGTGTGTGGGGGGGGGGGGGTGCATACTATAACATGTGCACACAGCCCATGAGATGTGCTACAGGAGAAATAGACTACACCATGAGCTGTCAACACAGTGCTGCAAGAAAACAAGCAGTGATACCATACCCGTTGCTGCTGTCAGTATATCACAGGATATGAAACAGCTCAATAGAAAATAGTGGGGACAGTATTGAAACACAGGGGTCTACAAAGGGCAGTTACATTCACATATAAACTGGCCCAGTTGTGTAAATAACTGCTGCACACATCTTGCCATGGGACTGAGAGACCAGCAATGGCTAGAATAGTTCACTGTACCAGAGAAAGAGATGTTACTGTGAACATTTGCACACGTGGCATCCATGTTCTCAATAAGGGTAAAGCAGACAAAACTTCCTAGTTCCAGGTATGGCATGATGTGGTACAAAACATGAATGATGTGGGCAACTGTGATAGGACAGTAGTACAGGTATGTCATAGGACCACCAATATGATACTGCATGCCAAGACCAAGGCATAGTATATGGCCACCAAAGGAGGTGGACCACCACCACAGGGGTGGAAGAGTTCTTCATAACCCTGTTTGGGGCAAGTAAGAGAACCCTCATACCTGACAGTGGTTAAGATGTTGGAGCTGAAATTTTATTGGCTGCCTGAGTATCTGTAGTGATTGCAAAGGTTTGGTTATATCATACTCTATTACTTTTGTACACTACTTATGTATATCTGTTCTTCAGGTTCACTGGGGATGCAGTTGTGTCTGCCTGCAAATCAAGGGCATATATCAGTATTTGTTGGGGGAATGAGTCATAGTTTCCTGTACTCCCTCAGGTATATTATCTATAAACTTTCAGAGTTTCCAGCAGTGTAGGGTCTGAACCAGAGGTAGGCACATGCCTGATCTCAGCAGATCACCTGTGTCTGAATATGATGGCACCATCCACATTGCACAGTCTGATGACCCAGTTACAATGTCAGCAGTGTTAACACATGAGAGCATGCACACATTTCCCACATATAAAATAATAGTGGAGGGGAGTATGAACCTCTGGAATCACCTGTATTTAGTACTGGACATCCTGTTCATATTAACCATACCCAGGCTACTCAAGAGTCATCACCATGGATGCATTTGTGAATCATACTTCCTTTGGGGTGCACTCACCCACTATAGTAGAGATGTGTGTTGCTGGCTCTCACAGTTATGACCTGAGATGATTTCCCAACCTGGGTGCCACACTTTGCATCAGCCATTGAATGCTGGATGTTGATGGTCATTGATCCAGACTCAGACAATAATTATGTGCAGCTATTCAGTAACAGGTCAGTTTTTCTTCTCAGGAACTGAGATCTTAACATCCAGTGTTCTTCAAGGATCTATACTAGGCCCATTACTATTCTCAGTATACATAAACAATCTTCCTTGGGGCTTGCCACACTTAAACATCACAATGTGTGCTAATGAGATGGCATCTATTGCTGCTCACATGTCTTCTCAGACCGTCACAAAACTATTAAAAAGTTAATTTGCTTCTGTTTGGAACTGAATAACAAATAACAAATTAACTGTTAACACAGGCACATCTCCAGTGATGCTCTCTGAGATGACTAGAAGGCTGTTTAATTCTTCAGCACCTAGGACTGTTGATTCACTACACACTATTGTCCAGTTCACCAAACAGCAGCATCACCTTAACATAAATCTTGATGATACCTTTTCCTTTCATGATCATCTACCTACCTCAAGTTCCAATTATAACAATTAATGTTCTAATCCCTAGAGCTGAATACTCCTTGACAAGCACCGCTTTCAGGCATACCTCTCAACTGTCTAGATTGTCACAGAATGTTCAGATTTTTGTGTAATATCTTTGGTCTATTTTTCACAAAACTGTGGTTTTCTGGCAAATCACTGAGGACTGAAGTCAGAAAATAATGGCAGATAACTGAGCTTCAGGCTTTATATCCTTCAGAAAATTCATGCTAATGCAAAACCTGTTATTCAATAACTTTTAAGTTAGTAAGAGCAGTATATTTAAAAACCGTCCCTATTTTGGGGCCTTTGTCCTCCCCACTATTTGTGGCTTTGCCAGATTTCTTGTGAAGATGAGAGGAGAGCATGCACACATTTCCCACATATGCTTTCAGGCCATAATATAGCAATAATACAAATGAAAGAAAACAAAATTAAAAGATTTATGAACAAGTCATCTGCCACTGAATACGACTGCGCAACCCTTTAAAAAGACAAATGGTTACTTATATCTGCCAGGTCAATGTCTTGCTCAGTATAAGCTATTGAAGGATGTATTTTGCCCACCACTTAAAACCAGATTGCATGATCGGGCCTGAAAGTTACTGTCTACTTATCATATTCCAGGGAAAATACTTTATCTCTTGCAGTTTCTGTATATCATAACACTCATATACCCCATTATAAATGGTTGGATTGGAACCTTTGTCACTGTATACAGTGGTTCCTAATCAGTGCTGTTATGTTACAGATTTGTGAATTGTACAAGTTCTTGGATATTAGACTAGGTGTGTGGTTACTTTTAACTTCATCTTATGCTGACTATATTGTTTTTCTGACTAAGACAGCTGACTGGGGTCAGCGTCTGTTTCTGCTATTCACTGCTCATTCATTATTTAACCTTAATAGGTCTATATATAAGCAAACCAACTAAGGTTTTGGAAGAAGTACAATCATTGAAGGTATGCTGTATGAACACTGAATTTCAGATTTTGGGTAACTCTGCTGGATTAGTAATGATTGTTTATCTGAAAAACAAGCTTTTAGAACTAGATTTGTTATGGTGCTTATCAATGGAAAAGTTACCTGTTAAAGTGGAGCTGAAGTGTAAATGATTGGAAGAAAGACAATGTTCATTATGTTCTGTAGAAGAAACATCTTGTATTTCTTTGTTACAGGTATTTGCTCTTTGTCGGCTAGGTGCTATACTTTCTATTTCTAGACACTCTCACTCTATTTAATTTTAGGCTTGGTATATTCTATACTTTTCAAAGTGTAAATGCCCATTTGATTTATATGGAAAGTAAGGACAGAATAGAATATCTGTAATAAACTCTGGTACATTTTATGAACACCAGTATGAAATACAAAAATGTAATAGCAAGAATGCATTATATAGGCATACTACAACATGCGATGGGGCTAGGTACATCTTTTTCGTTTTGGAATCTGTATGTAGGGATATTCGGGGTGGTCCATGGGAGGCTAGGTTGGCCCACAGGGAGACTTATTGGCAAATTTTATTAAATTCCAACAAATTTCCTGGATTAAATGATTTTATTTCTATTGTACCCTATTTAAAGATTAAGGCGGGGAAAATATAATATAAAATTTTATAATTATTTCCCCAGCTTTATAAATGTTCTCTATTTTAAGTATTTATGTATTTATGTATTCATTAAGTCAGTACAAGAGTATTTATATATATAACTTATACATCATGGTAGATATTTTTAATAACATATAAAATAGTAGACATATTTAAATAGATTGAGTATAGGTATGAATATTTTAGGAGGTATAAGTTTTTATTTCCTAACCAACATTTTCTTTTAACATATAGAGAGAGTATGCTATATGATATGAATATTTATACTATGTTAAAATGTGGTTTATTTTAATGTATATTTTAAGGTATCTAAATGTTCTTAATTTAGTTTTTAGGTTTATTTAACATTGATTGTTTGTTTAATTATTACAATTAATTAATGTGTCCATTATTCAATTAATTAATAGATGTATTTAAATGAGGGGAATGGTTGGTTGTAAGCATTATCTGATGAAGTCGAGTCTGATGAAAACGTGTTTCATACAAATTTGGTACGTTAATAAACTGTGTGGTGCTTGTGAAACTTCATTGTGAGCTTTATTGCTATTGGTGCTTTAGCACACGATTTCCATCATTGTGGAACCTTATTGTGAGCTTTACCATCGTTTGGTGCTTGTGCATATTACTTCCATTGTGGTGGAAGTTTCCTGGACTGGTTGCTGAAGTTGTTGTGGTGTAATAAACTCTGGTACATTTTCTGAAATAATGCAAAAATACATTTTGGCTTTGTCAGAATGGTCGGGGAGGTTACGTTTATAATTCTTGTCTCATTCATTTTTTCTTTTTGTGTTAATTGCTAATAATATTCTCTGTTGTATCTTTATGAAATGTAAGAAACACTGCATATCTACTATGTCAATTATTTTATTTTATTTATTTAACATTTGTTGACCGGGAATGTCTGACTAGGTTTCACAGAGCCTGTTTTCAGCAGAGGCCCGGGGAGAAATGCTCCAGATGCATGTCTTTGGAATATACAATGTTTTTTTGTATATTGTATTTTGTATGAACTTGTTTTTAAATCTATTTATTTTGTTTGATTTGTGAATAAATTAAAAAGAATCTCAAAAGATGAGTAAGCAAATCCTAATAATTTCTCCATGTATCCCATGGGATTTCCACACTGAGCTGCTTGTCAAATCCAAGTCATTTAGTATGTATCAGGACTTCATTCCTAACAGAGGCAGTAAAATTAGTCATGCTATGATGCGCATACATATAGAGTTTCAAGACAAGATCTCAGATAAAAATTACATAAATTGTTATGTCATCTAAAGTAGCAAATGTTTTAGTTGAAAGTAATATAGCACAGTTGTTCACTGTACAAAGTTCTTAAAATGCTTGACATTATTTGAATTACTTAGAAGTACTGTTTAATGAGGTTTTTGTGGTTTAGCTGAATTATTAAAGCATATTAGAATGGTTGGAACTTTGCAGTTAAAGGTGGGTTAAGGTGGATGTAGAGGGAAAAGAGGTTAGAGTGAGGGAGGGGATATACAGTAGGAGGAAAGAAAATGAGTACAAGACATAATGAATGTAAGTTTTGATTATGTTAACCTGACATTGAACAGTAACATAGTCAAGAATTATTAAAGTGTTTTTTAGGTGGTTTTGAAAGAGTAAAGGCATTGTGGTTGTAACACAAGGGAAATACAGCCAGCCCAGCTAGCTGGAATTTTGTAAATAACTATATGATTTATATAGAAATGTAACAAAAGGAGACACTGCTGGCCCAGCTATCTGGAATTTTGTAAATAATTATATGTCATTTGTGAATACCAACATGATATAATTGCTTGTGTTACCAAATGTATTAGAACTATGCATGTGTATATTAAACTACCAGTACAAAAGTGTGTGTTGAACAGGGTTTGTACAGTACCAAGCTTCAATGATATGTCCACAGTGTACCTTAGTGGAAAAGAACAGAAATGTATAAAAACTATATACTGTGCAAATGTATGTTTTAATAGTAGAAACTGGAACATACAGAGTTAACTTGCAAAACTTCAAGAAAATAACTTGAAATTAAATTATTTTACAAGTGTGTTATAAAAGTTAGCTTCAATGCAGCAAGGAGACAGGATGTCTAGAACTAGGATGCCTTCTGCATTGTTTTTGTGTTTTATGTCTTCTAGCAACTGCAAACATCTGAAGGCTATGTATTTTTCACAACAAGATGTCAAATGCTACAGTGGGGCATTTAGCTTGGGAACTTAAGTCAGGTGATAAAACTTGATGTCATCCAAGCTAACCGAGCAGTAATATTTGATATTAATTTAAAAACTCTCTCAGAGAGAGACTGTGCATTTTGTATTTTGTCTTGGGCCTAGCAAGAACATCTACTCATCATCACCATCTGCACTTGCCTTTTGTAAGTAAGATTTAGGGCATAGCATCTCTTTTAGATGTAGATAGGAATATAATAAAGATTAGTTTAGATGTTTTCTGTATTTATTTGAGACTGTTCTGCAATGTTGTTTTAAAATATTCCTGTGATTTTGAACTCTGAAGTAACTGTGCTTGTGTGCTGAGTATTGTCTTGTTCTTTTATTATTTATTATTAAATATATTTAAACCTATCTTTATGGCTATTTGTGAGCCATATTTAAGCTCTTAGAGTACTTGCATATGCATTTGGTGACACTGTACAGGCCACTCCTAAATAGCCTTGCATGGTCAGACTACCATTTGGATTATTAGTAACATTACACAGTAGGATTAGACATCATTTGTTAAGGGCCTTAAGTAGCTGACAGAGTTGGCTAGTGGCAGCTGGAACAACATTATAGTCTGGGAAAAGGGGGCATAGCTAGTACGCCTGTGCAAGCCTTCCCCAGGTGTGTGTGTGTGTGTGTGTGTGTGTGTGTGTGTGTGTGTGTGTGTGTGTGTGTGTGTGCGTGTGTGCGTGTGTGCGTGTGTGTGTGTGTGCTTGTAATGTCAGCTACTTGGGAAGGGACACAAAGCACTGGCTAGACAGAGAGGGTGCTGTTGGTCTTAGCTTGGCCACTCGGCTGAGATGTCAACTCTATAGGAATATAGCAAAGATTAGTTTAGACATTGAATCTTATTGGAGATCTGGAGAAAGAGGGAGAAACCAGCCCCAGACTGACTGTGATCTCTGTGTGCTCTTAAGGGAAATTGCACTTTACTGTGTGTGTACTTATCATCCTCCCAGGGTGTACATTCCCCACTGTTGCCAGTGGTGAGGATTGATGCTCCTTGATTACTGGGCTAGTATTGGGGCATCACAGTGGTAAATATAATTTAAGATGGAAGTAAAGAGGGAAAGAGATTAGGGAGGAACATGGGATTGGATGTAGGGAGTAAGAGGGAATGCTAAGCATAATAGGTGGAAGTTATGTTTAAAATAGTTTAGTAATGTTTGAGGGACTTTAAGGTATTTTCAGGTAATATTTTAAGTACAATGCCATCATTCACATAGACTTTGTTATCTAGAGGTTCTAATTCAATCCTTAATTTCTGCTATTGAAATTTTCTCAATTCTTTTAATATATTAAATATTTTTTATATTTTATTTTAAAAATATATCCATTCTCAGTTTATCAACTCTTTCATCTATTGATCATTACATTTTTTATAGTTCATTTTTAATAGTTTGAGAATATCTTCTATGTATTTTTTGTGGGATTTATACAATTTATATTGCTCATACTTGCTATTATATTTGATCTTTTGTAAGTCTTTAGAGTCCTTTTAGGGTTACAGAATAGGCATATACTTTAATTTACTCCAAATCTATTACTACTTTATGGCTTAGGCTCTGTTCATACTCCTAATTTATTTATTTTTTTATCATTGCTATACATTTTCCTCTTTCAACCTTTAATTTCTCTTAATAATTTATTTTGTAATTCCAGTAACTCTTTGTTTAAAGCCTTCTTTTTTATAATACTATACTGATACTGTTCAGTTTAAATAAGCTTTCAGTGAATCCCAGAATATGAGTATTATTGACTTCTCCATTGTTGTTTTGATTCATATAATCTTGTATTTCTTTAACAAATCATCCTTTAAATTGCTTTATCTTTGTTATTATATATGATGCTATTCTATTGAGGACTGCTGCTTTTCTTTGTGGGATATGTAAGTTAAAATTAATCACATTACAGTCAGATAAAAAACATAACATTACTTTCAGTTTTTTTTCTCATGTTGAAAGTGAATCATTAGATACTTAACTGCCAATTCTACACTGAGTTTCAAATGTGCATGAGTAATAAATAAAAAATAATGAGTTGAATTCAGCAAAGATATTTATGACTTTTAGATCTATTAACTTTATTCAATTTCTAAGAGTTTTTTATTATGCTGAAATTCTAGGTGCAGTGTCTGTACTCATGTCTTCCTTACCCTCTTTACAGTTAAAATCTACCTTTCAGTATTATACTCTCTTTTATATATGCCATAAGTATGTGTAAGTATTTTCTGGCATCTTTAGCCCCAAGAGCTGGAATGCACAATGTTAGCGAATGTTAAGATTCTTCTTTGGTGTTCTACAGTTATAATAGAAAACAGGCCTTTAGCATCTGTACATCAATGAATATTTTTGCTGGCATAACAGAAGATTTTCTCCATAAAATAGCTGTTCTCGTTCTTTTTCTTTTAAAAGAAGAATTTATTAGTATTGAATATTTGAGTTTAATCTTATGACAATACCTTTCTTTAAGTATGTTTCTTGTAAGAATACAAATTGAGCTTTATTTATTTTTAAATATCTGTTCAAAATTCTTCTTTAATTACCACTGCTGAATCAATTTTATATTAAAAAAATACATTTTAAGACAGATATCTATATGTAAGTCTTGTATCATATTTTGTTGTTTCCAACCTATGACCTGTGCAATAATAAAATATGTTAACTGACTTATTGTTTAACTTTTGGTTTACTTCAACATAAATGGTATTATTTATCAGCACTATTACAAAAATTAAATAAAAAAAACTATCACTATTTTCCTAAACAATGTGACTATTATGGAACCTAATTTCTAATTTGAATGGAATACCCATCCAAAACACCCTCACCAATCTATACCTTGCCTTCCTTCCTTTCTAACTCTCTTACTTCCCTATTTTTATTGTTTTTCTATTTTTCTTTTAAATAGTTATCTCTTAATTCATATTACAACAATAAGATAAATATATTTCAAGCAAACATTAAGTTAGCTAGCCTATGCTAATATGCATATTAACAAAAAGATCCACAAAAATACTTTTTTTAAGATGAGTCCAATAGTGGGCAATATATAAATCATCTCCTTTTACCCAATTCTGTTCATTTATATTAGAAAATAGGCCACATATAGTTTTGTTAACTTAATTCAACACCCAGTGTGTGTGTGTGTGTGTGTGTGTGTGTGTGTGTGTGTGTGTGTGCGTGTGTATATATATATATATATATATATGAGAGAGAGAGGGATAGATGGTTGTGTTTGAATGTTCATATGTTCAAATAGTGAAAGCACTAACAAGATTGATAAAATATGTAAAAATCGCTCTTGTTAAATCATAGTAAAATCATAGTACACTGGTTTTTGGGAATTTCCCCTTTACCCAGAGTAGTGTAATGTCAGAATTGGTATATATAACTAGCAGTTGGAGAGGGGGGTTCCTCCCATGTGAGGAGTGCAGGGGACTCATCCCCCATGCAAAAAAAAAAATTTCTTTTTTTTTTTTTGTTTTTATTTATTTATTTACTTTTGTTCCCTTTCAATTTTAAAAAGTTATCACTGTATATTTTATAAAAACTTAAAATGGTTTCCTAAGTATTTCTTCATTAATGAAAAAAGTTTCTTCTTATTTATCTTCTTTATATATATTTTTTCTCATACTTCTAATTTTCCTACTTCATCTGTAAAACTAAAATTAAAAACTGCAATCTATATATTAATCTTTTTGTCAAAATGAACTCTTTCTTTGTTTGTACAATTTCATCAAGAAACTGGAAGTCTGGCTACCATTTGCTGTTAAGAAAACAAGATCATCCTTTATGTTTTTCAGAGATGCCCAAAAATGTCAATCAAGATTTCTAAACCAAAAAGTTATATTTTTCACTGACTCAGTTTCCAGACAACAAAGAAATAAATTATAATGGTTACTGAAATTTTTTAAACCTACATATTGATAAGACTATTCACATATTTTCTAATGAAAGTCACATAAAGAAAGAGCAGAACTATTCAAAACCTACTAAATTTAGTGACTAGTTAGGTAGTATATACACTAAGAATTTATTTGTGATTTGAGTTCTGTAGAGGAACTTGACATAAATATAACTAGAAGCATTCACACTATAAACATAAAAAAGAAAATAAATAGAACATGTGTTTTACTTATCTGGGGACAATAAAGCCCATTTCCTCCATACTATGCATTTCTGAATATGAATTTTAATTGAAGTATTTCATCTAGTATACTACTTCAAAACATTATACTTTTCTATGTTTCTCAACTTGTTTGAAAAATATGTGTGAAAGTATAATACCATAAGTTAAATTTTTAAAAAGAAGCATTGTCAGACCATCTTTATTTTTTTAACCTTTAAATTAAGGTTATTTGGGAGCCTTATTACAAATAATATTAAGTCACTTATGGGTCTTTAGCTTTCTTTGATGAAGTAATAGCCTTTTATCCATTCTTTCCTTCTTACCTTTTAACATTTGACTAGCTCCATTCTGTTTCCTATGAAATATTAGCACATTTTTGACTGTATAAATGACATGGAATCTTCTAATGTTTCAGAGGTTTTGGCCTTTCTGACAAAACTGATTTGTTTTTGAAAGATGATGTGTAATTTTTATTTCTTTAAGAATTTAAACAAAGCATACACCCATTTCCTCTTTCCATAGTTTTGGAAGAGTATTCATCACAAAATCTGGTGATATTTCAACAAGTTTTGGAGGAGAACTTGACAATGCAGTTTTAATTATTAGCTGTTCATCAAAATGTGAAAAAAATTAACAATTATTGGACTTAAGGGAGACCTTTAGTTAATTGGTTGTTTAGTTAAAACTATGTGCTCCATCTAAATACCAAACAACAGTCCTTCTTCAGTTAAGTATTTTGGGATCCATAAGGTTAAAAATATATCATGTTCTCTCTCTTCATATTTGGTAGCACTCTTTATATTCTCAGATTGTTTTATCTTTCACAGTTTTACAAGTTGTCAATTTTCTCTAATAGCCAATTATTTTGTTTTAACAGAACTTCAGTCTAATTTATCATTTTCAAGTATTCCTATTATGTCATCTAAAGTTCCTTCTATGTTGTCATGAGAAAAACTCTGCTGATGTATCATGTACCCCAGACATCTAATTTGTTTGCTATCATTTTCTTATATAAACTTTAATGTTGGTCAGTTTATTCAATTTTAGAGGCAGTTCATTTACAGAAGAGTTGAGCTGTTGATGTTCCATTAATGAGGAATTATTCTATACAGACAATTTTTTGAAGCCATATTTCTAATAACCAGATGAGCATAATTTGGAGGGAAAATATAATATTTTATGTATTTTATATAAAAGTTCTTCACTTAATTTAAGTTTTATTCTTCTAAACTATTGGTGGTTGGATCAAGTTCTGATGAAGTGCTTTGTCAAAGTTTAATTATAACTGCTGAACAACTTTCTTTTGCAGCTATCATTTTGCCATCTAGGCTCAGCCCACATCTGCTGTTTTATTTTTTTCTATCCTATTATTTTTCTATATTGGGTTTCACAGACTAAATCTATGATGTGATTCACTGTGTGTGTTATGTTGTTTCTCACACCACCTCCTGTTCCTGCTACTGCCATGCAATTTCTCAGTTACACCCTAATGCAACACTGCCACTGTACTTCAAGCAAACATTTAGTACTCAAAAATACTTGTTAATACTTGGAAGGGGTTCTCAGGCTCTGCCTCCTTGATACTTAAATATTAAAAAAATCATTTCACACAGCACATTGATTAGGCCCTCATTTCTAATATAGAACATATAGGCAAACACATATTGCAACAGGCAAAACCTTTTCTGTACTATGGGAACCAAATAGACTCAACGTAAAATGAGCATAACAGCAGTCAAAGCATTACATTGATATTGCTGACCTCAATATGAAACATGATAAATTTACCATATTAACTATTTCTGACTTCAGACCAAATAGATTCAGAAGTTTAAAATGAGACATTTTATTTTTGCATTTTGTATGTTCAGAAAACGTCAAGAATCTCCAGCTATTCCTTAAGAGACACACACTACTGAGGGTAAAGAGAGGTCTATGATTAAGTATGTTAGTATGCCATGTTACAGTTACCTTTTTTATGTCATTAATTTTATTTCAATCAAAATCTTAAACTTAGAACTTGTATACACTGAAATATAAAGATTAAATCGTAAAAAGAGGATTTATTATTTTTTTCAGGAATATCATTTATTGGTGCATATATAAATGCAATCACAAATCAAACTGTTTGTTTATTTATTTTCATTGATAGCTGTCTCAGTTTTGAACTGCATCTAACTACCAGTAACTTTCCAGCCTACAAAGTTTTCCTAAGCTGTATAAGCATGTTATCAGTAAAGGTGGGAGATTGCTGGGCTTGGACAACTGTTACATGTTGTTGACAATGTCAACCTCTGAATAGTACAGAAACATATTAAATATTTTATTCATTAGCCAACGAGATATAACCACTAACAAAAATACTTGTTTTGGAAGGGGAGCCCAGGAGCACTGTTTAGTTAAATGACTTGCTTAGTTATATACTTTGCATGTGAAAAGTGAAAAAACCAAACCAAGAATACTAGATTAAGGTTGTTAACTGCTTGGCAACCTTAATCCTGTAAGCTAGATGGACAGGCAGTTTATAATGAACCACAGTAAATTATACAGTTATAAAAATTAAACAATTATAATTTCACACGCCTTAGATTTACAGTTCTTTTGGATTCCTTTACTATGGAAACTTTCAGATCAAGTTTTAAAGGGAAAATCATAAATCCGAATTCTTAAATAGCACAATAAATGGTCATTAAAATCTGCATGTGAATGAGGCTATTAAATAAAGTCCAAAGAGAGTTGTTTCTCAGTATTCCCTGGCACTCTTATGAGTTTCATTGTATAAATCAAAAAAGAAATATGATTACCAACATTTTTGTAGCTTCTGAAAAAAATACATTGTTCATCTTAGGTGTGGTGTAAGCAAGCTTTTACATTCACTATACTCTCATGAGGCCATTTCTTTTACTCATACAAAAGAACAATTTATTAGATTCTATTGACCTGGAAGATTCTCCAGGGTGGAACTACTTACTTAAAGGCTTGGCCATGGAAAGTACAGTGCAGTGGAAAAAAAAAAAAAAACAGGAGCAGCTCTAAAGAAGTATAGCTGCAGCAACAGAAAACTGTAGTCAAGCCAAGCAATAAACAGACACATTAAGGTAAACATCACCACAGTAATGAAATTAAATCGACTCTCAGAAGCATACATAACTAAACCACTACAGTAACAACATTCTCATCAGGTAAAGCCAAAAACAAATTGAAAGTCAACTTTCTGCTGAATAGCCATTACCTTTTAAACATCTTTATATTCTTAAAAATAAATAGAAATTCAAAAGATTAAATAATTAAATTTATTTAACAGCAGTTTCCATATGTGACACAGCCAAAAACAACACAAAACTGCTTTATTTTGAAAATTGTAAAATTCCATCAGATAATTATGCCTTGGTCAGACTACTGTTCTGTGAGAGTATAAACAGAATACTTACTTAGTTTTATTGAATGGGTCAGTCCTACTCTCAGAATTTCTCTAATTATCATGTGAAATCAGAGATGGAATTCATACTAACTCAAAGTAATTTTGCCAGGAAACACAGAGAATTCACGTATTATCCATTAAGGGTCACCGTTAGTCTTTTCCCAGTGGGAGAGTATGGCGATGTGATGGTTGCAAGCAGCACCAGGAAAATTGAAGCTTTTGATCTGATTGCTACTGAGCTGAAGAGCTGTGGAATGTTAGTTTAAAAAGTTTCTAGGAGCATGCTTGTAGAAACATCACAGAATAAGGAAGAAGAGCTGGGTTTTAATGCAATCACAGAGCAGAACCAAAGATTTACCAGACTCTGCATGTCAAGAACACATACCTCTAAACCTCTCAATGCAAAAACTTAAGACAAAGCCAAATGTAATGGGGGGACAAAGGCCCAAAATAGGGACAGATTTTAAAAATTGCTCTTATTAACTTAGGAAGTTGCTAGAATAATATGTTTTGCATAAATACATATTCTTTGAATGATATGAAGAATGTAACTCAAATATCTTTCATTATTTAGTGACATTAATCCTTGGTGATTTTCCAGAAAGCCACACATTCTATGAGGAATAGACCAAAACTATGAAGCAAAAATCTAGGCATTCTGCAAAAATCTGGACAGTTGAGAGGTGTGCGCATAATAAAGGTTATGATCTGGTATGTACCTAAGCAGGCACATCCAACAATTGGAATGTCCACAGAGGTTCCTCACTAAAAGAATACAGCGTGTAAGTAAAATGTCCTATGCAGGCTGCCTCAAGGCCCTGTCCTTGTATTCTGTATCCTACAGGCTTTTGAGGGGACACCTATGCCTGGCATACAGGGCATTGTCAGACCCCACTCTGATGGACCTTTTGCATATCCACAAAACATACAGCACCAGAATTACCCATTCAAAAGACTTAGAAACCTTGCCTGTGATATAAATAAGACCTACTGGAGAGATAGTCATGTATCCCAGAGATTACTGAGTCAATGGAACAGGCTCCCCAACCATGTGAAGCAGAGTTCTTCCCTAACCCAATTCAAGTGTAACTTGGACAATCCAATGGGAAATTTTCTAATGAGTCTAATTTCTGATCCTCTAATGGTCTTGCCCTGTGGTCACCATCTTTGCTTTCATGTGACCCATCTACATTATTAAAACCCAAAAGGGGATTGTACTTTGTATCCCAACCAGCCAGGGTTTCTTCCACTGTTACTCTCACTATTGGCTGTGGGTAGACGCATTCACGAAAAAGTCTGGGAACAAAATTAATTTGTCTTTTAAGTCTTCTAAATATGAAGTCATATGGGCCACCCAGACCATTTACCCTTTTACAATGCTTTTCTTCTGATGGGGTGGTTACTGCTAAAATGTAAGTAGGAGTTTGTAAAGTATTCTTTCCTATAACCTTGACTTATACATATGGTTCTCATTATCTGTAATTAGGTTTACATCTAAATAGTTGATTTGCTGTTTGCTTGTTTGATATGTAAACTATAAAAAGTCTTTAGTGATGCTGATATATAGAATAAAGTCATCTAACTGTTCACTCAACACTTTCCAAATAATAAAGATATCGTCCAGGAATCGTAAATAAGAAACCATCATATCAAAGGAGGGTGAGTTAAAGACATAGTTTTGCTCCCAGTGTAGCAATACTAAATTGGAAAAAACAGGGGTGCAGGCAGTGCCCATTGCTACCCCACTAGTTTGCTTATAGTACTTACCCTCGAGAAAAAACATAGTTGTTGTCCAAGACAAACAACAAAAACTCCATAATTAACCTGAGTTCATTATTATTTAAATGATCGTAGTTAATTAAAATGTTAGCACACAATTCCAGACCTACTTTGTGGGGTGTAACTGAAAACAAGTCCTGATCAACTACAGTCACCAATATAGCCTGAGACTGAGAACTATCATTGTTATTTTACTCAAGAAGTCCCCGGAATCTATTAATATCTGATTGTTTCAACTTAAGACATGTTTTGGCTTTCTATCCACAAATACTTCCAATGGGTAGGACTTGGATCTTGCTGCCACAACTATTGGTCAGAGGGGTGAAGATGTTGTATAACTAGCTTATTGTAGACAGATAGAATGATTCATGAACAAGTGATGAAAAGTGACAATGAAGACATTATGGTAAAAGCTGAAAGAAAATACTCGGTGCACAAGGTATTAAAGAAATACAACAATAGTTCAGTGGATAGGATGTCTAAGAAGACACGAGAGGAAGTATTTGAAAAGAATAAAATAGATTAATGTTGTGACAAGAAAGGCAAATGAATTCTGTGAAATGGTAAGAAAGACAAAGCATCTTCCTTCTTTTCAGAAGAACTTGATGAAGTAGAAGCAGTTTCTTGACTGGTTATAGAAACATAATATAGAAACATAATAGAATTAGTGTAGTAGAGAAAGTGAGATGCAGCTGGTATTCTTTGATGTGTAAGGATGATTTACTAGCAGGAGTTAAGAAACTATAGGATTGAAGTTGAAATGGCTGTTAAAGAGAGAGAAATAAAAAATATGTGGATGAAAAAAATTACTTTATAGAGGATTAAGGCAGGGTAATGCAAGCAATAATGCCCAACAGAGTGTGTATTATTGTGGCAATAACGCATCCCTAGGGGTATGCTGAAGCCTGAAGCCACAGGCAGAATGTCTCCATACCCCTGGAAGGAAGTTATTTCCATAATGACACACACCTTGAGGGGCATTCTTGTTCTTAGACAATAGGCTGATTGTTAAAGTGTTTTGTATTTTTTAAATTACTGTATATGTATACAACGAACATTTACACTACCGAAGTTTTTAACAGGGAACATATTCACTTGGCCAGCATGGGGAAATTTGCCCTTTTCCCCACTGTAATGCGATCCCAGAGTTGGTATATTTAGTTAGCAGGGGGTTTGACATACTGTTGTGTGTTTCTACTTTGAATGTTGGCCATGTGCATATATTCCCTGTTAAAAAATTCAGTAGTGTGATCATTTGGTGTATTCACAGTTCGGTGTTGTCATCTTGGTAAATTCATTTTCAGGTAAGTGGTCTTTTGATTATTAGAAGTCGACCCATATATATATATATATATATATATATATATATATATATATATATATATATATATATATTTCTAACATAGAATATTTCTTCCACCTAATGTTTCAAACTTGCTGTAGTATATGCAATTTTTGTTGGAGGAAGTATTTTATATCTGGAATATAAGTTATGTACAGTAAGTATGTAACTATTTAATGTTTATGTATACATTCACATACAATCACATTCAGAAACTCAGA
Organism: Protopterus annectens; assembly: GCF_019279795.1. NCBI lineage: Eukaryota > Metazoa > Chordata > Ceratodontiformes > Protopteridae > Protopterus > Protopterus annectens. Next base: position 775,615,711 of record NC_056743.1, on the reverse strand, counting down.
CAGACTCACACATAAGACAAACACACAATCAGAAAGACACAGAGAGATTCATATACATAAACATAGATATAAACACAGACACAGCAATTAATAGCCAATTTGTTGAGGGAATACATCCTCATCTTTCTCATCGTAAGCAAATAAAAGGCATTTTTACCCCCCCCCCCCTAAAAAAAAACACTGTCCATGGTTTTGCTGATCAGTGTTGCACATTTCTTTTGCAGGAAAATAAACAATGAATAAGTTAGATAATGATGTTAAACATTCAGAGTTTCTCTGTTTTTAAACAAATACATGCTGATGGACTGCCTGTTGCAGCCAGGACTGTCTCAGTACGTGTCTCTCTCGCACTCACTTTCACATACACTCTCATGTATGCAAGCACACACAAACACAAACATAACACACACGCTTTCTTTTTCTTAAATTATTATTATTTTTTTAATTTTACAGTTGCAAGATCTAAAAATGGCAGCCATTTGCTTTTTAACTGTTCAAGCTTCATGGCAGCTTAATATGCTGCCGTGAAGCTGCTGACTAGTTTTTCAGTAAGGTCCCTATTATTTTAGCGAATGTAATGAATTGTGAATGCTGTTTAGTCGATCATCATTACAAGAAATGGCAAAATATCGAAAGCACGGAACAGCAATTTTTTTCCTAGGGAAAAAAAATCACTGGGCCGTTATCAGAACTTTGCCATTTCCTCCACTGTGGTGCGATTTTGGAGTTGGTATATTTAAGTAGGGGGTGTATGGGAGGCATAGCCCCCCACTTCTGGGGGTGTGGAGGGTCAAAGGCCCCCCACTTTATTTTGTGTTTTGATTTTTTCTTTTTTTTTTACGGATCACCAATTTTTTTCCCTTGGGGAAAAAAAAATTGCTGATCCATATGTTCAACATTTTGGGTTTTCGGGGATTGTGGTTGATTATATAGCATTCACAATTCAGTGCATTCGTTTATATAATATAGACCCTTTTCAGTAGACATTGCCTGTACATTAACACCCTGCTGGAGAAAGTTTGCTCTCCATTTAAGGTTTAATATACAATTTGCCCATTGTATAAAGCTTGTTAACACAACATTCCTATTTTGATTCTGTTAGGCTATACTTTTTATCACCATTTAGATGTCAGTTAAGGATGTTAGTTTAAGTGTTTAATGAGAGTTTTCAAGGATGTGGATAATTCTCAGAAGTTTATTTAAGGATGATGATTTTTATATGGCACAAAGGGCCAAACTGGCAGCCTGTTTCACTTTTAAGGAATGAGTATAAGACTTTATCAAAGGTAATGAAATACAAAGTAAAAGTAAAGAAATGACTGCAAAATTTCACAGCAATTCTTGAAGGAGATTTGTATGCTGTGCTGAGGAATGTGTAAAAGGGAGTGAAAATGGACAAGGAAGGGTTTTTGTGGAACACTGATATAACTAAGGCATGTAATTAAGTTTATCACAATAGTTTGTAAGAGTTGATGGTTAGTTTTGGATTTGACAAATAGTATATATGAGGATTTTTTCTATTAGGACAATGATTAATGGGTTAGTAGGAAAAATAGGACAATGGTTAATGGTTTTATAGGAAATAAAGTTAGGATGAAAAGAGGGAACAACAAGGATGTCAACTGAGTACAATTTTATTTTGGCTCCTTGCTGTAATTCTGTGACTTGTAAGTGTGATTCCTGAAATTAAGAAAAACATAGTCTGTACCCCCAATGTGAGGTGCAAGCCAGCTACTTATCATAGGTTCATAGGTTGGTACTAGGCTATTGGCCCTAGGGCCTATACAAGCCTAGCCATAACAATTCCCTGGATATTTCTTCCCACAATATTTACTTCTCTGGACCCCTGTCTAGTAGGGCAACTGACATGATCCCCGGGGTGAATTTCCTATCTCCCATCCAATCAAGGTTCCTTTTGAAGAGGGCCAAGGAGGCGCTTTGCTTGACATGTATGGGCAGTCTATTCCAGAGTATGGGGAGTCTCTGCGTCAGGAACCTATCCCTCAAGCATGTTTTGTTCATTGTGATGACAAGGAGCATGTGGATCCCCGGAGCATGTGGCTCTGAGGGATTGGGATTTCTTTAAGTGGAGCATGTCCAACAGCTGAGGGTTTGACATGGCCTTGTATGTTAAGCAGAGATCGCCTCTGAGTAGACAATATGCCACAGAGTATAGCTGGAGTTTTTTTAGATGGTCAGCAATGGCATCTGCTTTAGGCCTGTGATTCTTTTAGTGAGGTATTTCTGTGGCCTTTCCAGCTGTTGCAGAAGTCTTGTGAGGTACATACCAAACGGGGCATTATACTCTATAATGGGTCTAATGGGAGATGAGTACAGTGGGACAATGACCTCCTTTTTTCTGGATGAAAAGCCCTTAGTGATGAGGTGTGCCACATAGAAGGATTTCCTGACTGTTGTGGCAATGTGGTTATTGAAAGTGAGACCACTGTCCACCTGTGTCCCTAAGTCTCTCATCACAATTTCGATGTTTAGTGTACTGCCACATATGTGGTAGTTCATGGGTACATGTTTTTTTTCCAAAGGGGATAACTATACATTTCTTGGCATTAATCTTGAGCCCATGGCTCTGGCACCAGGCATCTGTTTCTGTAAGGCCCTTTTGTAGAATATCCACATCATTTGGGGATTCAATAATGACTCCCAGTTTGCAGTCATCTGCGAACTTTGTTAGCCAGAGTCCCTTAGTGTTGGCCTGTACTTCAGAGAAATAGATGCCAAACAAGAGTGGTCCCAGGGCTGAACCCTGTGGTACTCCACTTGTCACTTGTCTGGAGCTGGATTTGGAGTTGGCTACTTTTATAGTCTGGGTTCTATCAGTAAGCCAGTTGGCAACCTATCGAGTGACGTAGGGATTTATGCCCAGCTTAGTAAGTTTATCTATGATTCCAGCGTGGGGGATGGTGTCGGAGGCCTTGGCGAGGTCTAGATTGGCTGTGTGGACCACCTTACCCTCGTCCACAGCTCTGGAGACTGATTCAAAGAAGTCAGTCAGATTCAGGAGACAAGATCGGCCCTTCACAAACCCAAACTGGGTGGGGTCCAGTGTTTGAAGGTTGCCAATGTCTTTGTTTATAAGTTCCATGCCCTTGCAGATCAGGCTTGTCAGACTGATGGGATGGTAGTTCCCAGGATCCAAGGCAGATTCCCCCTTATGGAGTGGGATAATTGTAGCTGTGCGCCACTCAGTGGGCATGAAGCCTGAGGTGAGGCTATGATTAAACATGACACTTAGGTGAGGTGCCAGTTCATTTTGTAGTTCATGTAGTACACAGCCTGGGATGTCATCTGGTCCCATGGATGCTGTATTCTTAGCTTTGGAGAGTGCGGTTTCTACCTGTGTGGCCATGATTACCGGAATTTGGCAATCCTTTGGTATTGAGATGGGCCCTTTAGGGGGTGAAGTTGGCACTAAATCGATCTGCCAGGATATTGGCAATATCCTTGGGATTAGTATATTTAATGCCATTCTGTTGTAGCTCAGAGCACATCTGATCATTGCCATTAAGATTCCTGACATAACTATAGAATGCCTTGTGGTTGTCTTTGGAATATTTGGCAAGTTTATTTTCGTAACTAGCTTTTGAGGATTTTATAAGGGATCTCAGCTTTTTACGGAGGCTGGTGAGGGAGTTTTTTGCATCCTGGGATTTTCCTCTTTTCTGCAACAGTTTCTTCCTTCTGTTGTATAGTTTGTTTATAGCAGGGGACCACAAGATTGGCTTCCTTTTTTTGGAGAAGAGCATCTTGGTTCTATTTGGGATAGCACGATTCATGCATGAGTGGATGTGCTTGTACAGTGCCTTAGCATAGGATTCTGCAGTCAAACTTTCAGATCCCGTCTGCATGGGTGTCATGAAGTTTGTCACTTCTGACTTCAGTAGCATGAAGTTGGCTTTGGAGAAGTTTTTTAAGGAGGTTTCCTTACTGGGGGTGGGGGCAGGATGTGGATGTCAAGGGTGATTTGCTTATGGTCATACCTGACCAATGAGGGGGTGACCACTGGTGTGGGGTATCTATCTCCCATGTTGGTAATGACCAGGTCTAGGATATTGGAGCCCCTGGTGGGACAATGGATTAGTTGATCCAGGGCGTTGGAATTTATGAATTCCAAGAACCGTTGAGAAAAGGAGTTGATACCCAAGTAGTTTTCCCAGTTAATGGCAGGGTAGTTAAAATCACCCAGTATTAGGGTGTTTGGTTGTATCTTAATATTTCCCAGTATGTTTAGAAAGGTGTAGTGAGAATCTTGGGGCATGGTAGGGGATCTGTAGCAAGCTAAATTTTGGATTGCAGTCTTACCTAGTGTTAATTGCACCTGGAGAATTTCAGATGCATTGTGTTGGGCAACTAGCCCGGAGGTGTGAATATCCTTGGTGAATATGGATACTCTTCCACCTTTAGTGTTTCGGTCTTGGTTTTGTGGCCGAAACGTGTGGTAAGAGTTGTAGTCTGGTATTGCAGGGGTGCTCTCTGGAGTCTTGAACCAGGTCTCAGTTACTGCACAGATATCGATGTTCTCCATTTTTAGGACTGCCTCGAGAGAGTGCATTTTGAGGTTTAGACTTCTAGCATTGAGTATCTTTACCTTCAGATTTTGCATGCTTGTATCTGTTACGGTGGTGGTTTTATCCTTTGAACCTTGCCTAAAAAAGGCACTATAAGGGTGGCAAGAGCTTTAGCCAGGAACCTGAATCCCGGGGTGACAGGTGCAGACCATCTCTGGCAAAGCATCGTGGTTTGTCAATCATGTCTTCCCAGGCAGACAGATACTGGATCACCTTTGAATGACACCAGAAGCTTAGCCAATTGTTAAATCAATCATTTTGTCCTTATACAGTGGTAGCATTCTGGGCGAAGGCAGGATGCTACTCAGGGCTAGGGTCATACAAGCCTGGGCCACATGATCCAAGAGCTCTTCCATGTATCTTTTCATGTAGTCCAGGGAGGTACGTCTCACGTCATTCATTCCAACATGGACAATGACAGAGTCATATTTGTACTTGTTGTGGAGTGACTTGAGTGCATGCGTTATGTGGTGAATCCTGGCACCTGACTGGCAGCTGACTGTAATTTTCTCCTTGTTCAGCCTGGTGAGTGGGACATCAGGGTGCCTGACTATAGAGTCACCTATGACTAAAGTGTTGGGTACATTGTCTTGCCTTAGGGGCTGTTGTTGGGTAGCACATTGGTGTTGTGAGCTATGTGTCACTTTGGTTGTGACTGGTGTTTGCGTTTCAGCTATGGAGGTCCTCGTTGCTTGGGCAGATTAATGTTAAGGGCCTCTGCATATGTGGGTTTAGTGTTGCTATGTGTGGGTGTTGATGGTGTGGGTTTTGAAGGGCTATGAGTTGCTTGAGGTGTAGTGCAGGTGTTAACCTTCTCCTCTTGACTGTCTAGCACAATCTTGGCTGGAGAGAGCTTTGTTTCCAGTTTGGCTATGTAAGTGCATCTCTCGCAGGTTGTAGTGCTGGGTGGTAGGAAGAGAGGATTGTCTGTGTACATGAGGCAGTTGCCGCATTGTCCCAGTATACCCAGATTCACCAGGTGGACAGGAGAAATCACTGGAAGCTGACCCTTGGATATGCCTGTTTAGGTGCTTTTTTTGTAAAGTTTAAGAGCTGTTTTCCCTTACCTTTGCAAGGTACTTTGCAATTATAGGCTGTTTAGTGCCTACGATTAATTTCTCCTTATTGACAAGGAGAGTTGAGTGCTTGTATCAGTTTCAGGCTTCCTAGTGCTTTCGAGCAGGTTCTAGAGCAAGTGCTAGTCACAGGGTTTCAGATTTTAGTGCTTCCCCTGAACTTGTATATACCAGCATCGAGATTGCCATACTTTGGAGAAAAGGGAATATTCAGAGAATCAGCAGTCCCAAATTTAGTAGATATAAGTCCACATTTTCAGTTATTCAATCTTCACTATTCCAAAAGTTGAACTAATGTATGTTAGAGCATCAAATGGTTACCTTACTTCAGTGTACACGAATGCTATAGTTAAACATATGAAGGATTCATTATGAGAGGTAGTGGTAATAGAGTCACATGAAATGGTTATTTGTATAAGCAAAAACATGTTGTTCAAGGCAGGACAGAAGCAGTTTTCTTCATTAGTCAGGAGGAATGTTAAAAATGGAGGTAACATGGCAAGGTTGAATGATGAATTTGGAAAGCTACAGTTTAGGAAAGGTAATATGATAACAGTTCTGTGATTTTTTATGAAATTTGTTTAATGATGGAAAGGCAGAATTGCATAGCGAGTAGACTACACGGAAGTCAAAAGAATATTAAACTGAGAGTTATAATAAAAGATAAAGCACACATAAAAGGTAGTGAAGATGGAGATTGTTCCAGGTTTGGTTGTGATTCCCTTTTGTATTGTGAGTATTGCAAGATAGATAGATGTTTGTGTCTTTCAACTTTTCCCGGTTAGGGGTCGCCACAGCGGAACTCCGGTCCGCTAATGATTGGCAGTAGAGTTTTATGTGCTGGCTTGCCGGGCCTAACGCACAACCTTCAACGAAGGAACGCTCGTTCACGCATGTCATCACACAGAAGACGCTCTAACTGAGAATCGAACGGGCAACGTCTAACTGTGAGGCGACAACGCTACCGCAGCACCACTTTAAAAAGTGTTAAATGCATAAATAAGGAAATAAATTAAGGATAACAACTTTTGTGTTTGTGTTATGAATTTTATATGAAAAAATAGTGAAAGGGATTATTTGAGGAAGTGAGGCTGTTATCATTAAGAAATGCTGTTATAGCATTTCATTGAAGGTATTGAAACTGAGATATACGAATGTAATAAAGGGGCATTAGAAGAAATATATAGGTTTGGTAAGTAGGAAAATATATAGGATTTGTTTTTAATGGTTAGGGATAAGATGAAGTGTAGAAGAGGTAGTTGACAACCAACAGTAAGTATAATATAGGACAAGGGAAAAGTAAGACAGAAAGTTCTGGGGAAGAGATAATGCAAGAATAAGCTAGGACAACAAGATTAATTAAAACAAAGAAGAAGAAACATAGAAAAGATGCAATATAAAAGAATACTGTTGCAGAATTCCTTCACTTAATGTGAATATGAAAGTAGAGAAGAGGAAAATGTCAGTAATAAAAAAGGATGAAGAGAAAGAAAATAGATATAATTTTATTGCAGGATATGAGAATAGTTATACTGAAAGCTAATAAAGAAATAGCAAAACATTTGGGAGGGAACTGTATACGGACACCAGGAGATAAGAGTGTACAAAACAATTCAGGAGTGAGTGGCCTTAACTGGTTCTTATGTGTCCTACACACTTTTGACTGTTTAACATTGTGCGGCCTGCATCTATTCTTTAGAGGACCAGTGAGCTGTTTAGTATAAGTGGATGAAGTCAGGCAAAGGCTTTATCTGTGGAGAAGCACAGCTGGTCACAGCATTTCTTGATTGGCTAAGGGGGTAGATACTGCCTTTATTTAAAATTCGCCACATCTCTACTGCTGTAATTAGTTTAGCAAGAACTTTGGTCAAATGGGTGTAAGCAACTTTTTTGGTACTAGTAACCATGCAGAGAAAAATGTCAGTAGCATGAAATTTATGCATGGCAGCTTCTTTTATATCCACATTCCTGGATGTGATGTTGGCATAGATCTATTTCAAAATACAATCTCAATCTCATGGCAGCAAGGAGAAGTAAAGGAGAAGGCTGAAAAGGGAAACAGTAAAAGACAAGGCTGGAAAAGAGGAAACATGCCACAGATGGTAAAGAAAACCTATCCAAAGAAAAGATACATTCCAAAAAGGCCACCAAACTAAAATGGGACCAGAAGATATCAGAGAAAAGCTGAATTGTTTTCAGTCTGGCTTAAACTTGTATTTATTGGTAAATATTTAAGTACAAGTATTAGTTGTGAGGTGAGCAGTCACTTTCTTTCACAAGGGAAGTTCCAGATATAACTTAAAAAAATACAGCTGTTCCATGTATGCTGATAACAGTTCCAACTTGTATCTGAGACCTTTTTCTTGAGGATGACAGCTTTTCTGTTTAGAATCTTTACAGCCTCTTGCTGTGACAACTCATTAATTAGTTGGTAAGAGAAGCTGGCATATTTTGTAACTTGTTGATCCATGCTATCTTTAATATCTGGAATCAAGAAGAACATAGTCACGGTCTAGTGGGAATAGCTCTGTGTCAGGAACTCTCCAGGAGCTGTTATGTGATAGCTATGCTCAGAGTTTTTGTGCATCACCATATACATGTTTATATATAAACTTATGCAAGTACTTACTAATTAGATCATAGAGAGTTTCAGATAATCACCGTGGCTTGCTGGCTTTTGAACTGACACAATAGTATATTGCAATCTCTGTATGCTTAAATCAGAGGTGTCAGACTGGTGCAGTGGTTACCTCTGAGCTTCATGGCAGTTGGTGCTCAAGTTCAGTATTTGTCTGAAGTACCTTCTACGTAGTTTTGGTGCCTCCATGTGTATATTTTTCAAAGGATTTAGCTGCCTCCCATGTCACAAAGGGGTGTATTAGTGAATTGTTGATTTCCTGTAAGTGTGTGTGTGTGTGTGTGTGTGTGTGTGTGTGTGTGTGTGTGTGTGTGTGTGTGTGTGAGTGTGTGTGTGTGTGTGTGTGTGTGTGTGTGTGTGTGTGTGTGTGTGTGTGTGTGTGTGTGTGTGTGTGTGTGTGTGTGTATCCTGCAATGGCCTGGCATTCCATACAGGATTAGTTCCTGCTTTATGCCCATTTTTGCTGGGATATACTTCCCATGACCTTTTATTTGGTAAAGCAGGTATTGAAGACATAGCAGGACTGAGTGAGTATAGGCTTGCTTCCTTTTTATGTGTTTATTTCAGTCTTATCTTAGCTGCTGTGGTGGTAGCAGCTCATCATGCTATATGTCTTTTCTATCACTGTTCATGACACTGTGTACTGTTTATGGTTGCTAAGAGAAACCACGTGGGTAATGTTTCTTTTTCCTAAATTAATCTCATGGGTCTGCAGTTCATGACTGTCTCTTTGCTGTGCTGGCCTACTTTTTGAGTTTGGTTATAGAACGTGAGCTATAACCAAACATGGGTCAAAGATGTAGAAGGAGAAGAAACTCATATTAAAAGATGGGGATACCTATGCCAGTTACCCAGATATGCCACTAAATCCAAAAAGTTCAGAATGTTTGTCCAATTGCTAAAAAAAAAATATATATATATATATATATATATATATATATATATATATATATATATATATATATATATATATATATATATAGATATATATATGGGTCTACTTTGAATGATCAAAGTTACAAAACTTTGAATATGGCTGGGACCATATGATTGAAGTTTTGTAACTTCCAACATTCAAAAAAACAAAAAACAAAAACAAATTAAGACACATTTATGCAGGGGGCAAGCCCCTCTGCACCCCCCCCCATGTAGGGGGCTGCATCCCCACACACCCCCGCTATTAAAATATACCAACTCCAAGATCACACTACAGTGAGGAAAAGGGAATATTCCCATTCTGCTCTGTATGGAGATCTCCGTTTAAGTGTTCGAAGTTTTAAAACTTCAATCATATGGTTTCGGCCATATGAAATTCAAAGTTCTGAAACTCTGATCACTTAAATGGAACATATGTATATATATATATATATATATATATATATATATATATATATATATAGTTATACTTCATAATCTTGAATTACTGAAAGCTCGAAATTCAGTAACCCGAGACCATGAAGCTGAAAACCAGAATGCCGAAAGTGCATAAGAGCGAATTCGAATATCTCAAATTTGCGCTTATGCATTTCCGGTACATCACGTGTAGTGTTATGGTGCCTGAAATGGCAGGTAAATGAGTGTTTGTGTGTGTTTTTGTACACTGTGTGTGTGTGTGTGTGTGTGTGTGTGTGTGTGTGTGTGTGTGTGTGTGTGTGTGTGTGTGTGTGTGTGTGTGTGTGTGTGTGTGTGTGTGTGTGTGTGTGTGTGTGTGTGTGTGTGTGTGTGTGTGTGGGTGGGTAAGGGTAGGGAGGTGTAAGTGTAAGTGTGAGTTTGAGTGTTGGATTTTTGGTGTTTGTGTATGTGTGATGTATATTTGTGTGCGAGTGAGTGAAGGATGGCATGGTGTGAGTGTTTTTTTTTTTTATGTTATGTGCGACCTCAGAGTATGGGGGGATGTGAGGATGGTCACATGGGGGCTTGCCTCTCTGCTTATATATAGTGTAGGGCTGTGTGGTTTGTGTGCTGTGGGTGGAATGGTGTGTATGTTAAGTGGTTTATTGTGTATGTATGTTCGTGATTGTGTGATTCGGGATTGTGGTTTCAGTGTTGTGAATGGTTCAACTTCATAGTCTCGGATTACTGAATTTCGAGCTTTCAGTAATTTGAGATTATGAAGTTAAACCATATATATATATATATATATATATATATATATATATATATATATATATATCTACACACACACACACACACACACACACACACACACACACACACACACACACATACATATGCATATATAGTCTGTTATGACTAGGAAAGATAAGATCACTAGCAGATACCGCATGTTGGGGTAGTAACACAGGAGTTTATGGGAGATATAAGCATATCCTTTAGCCCTGCTAAATGCTTAATATGTATCATTTATTTATCCTTTGTTGACCTGGATGGTCTCACTAAGCTAGCAGTATCCTTCAGGAAAGACCCGTTGTGGTATTTGTAATACTAGGGGAAATTTGGCTTGGCTATCAGGGAACTTCACTTATTCATTATTGTTGCAAGTGGGACCCATTTTGGAGGGGCAGTTCCTATTTGGAGTGGTAAAAGAAATGAAGGAGAAAGCAAATACTGAGACTGGAGAAGGTGTGCATGATTCTGATGAAATGTTCCAAAACGCCAATTTGATGGAGATGAGTCAGTAAATGATAGATGTATAATTACAACCCTTCAGTTGAGAGGGCTGCAATATGATTTAATTAAAGAAGTGGTGGTGCAGAGTGAGCCAGAAAATGAAGGAAATGTTTCCTGGGGGGTCATTATGGAGAAAATACAAAAAGAAGATGCAGAGATAATCCTGATGAATAGCGGTGAGATGGAAAAGAAAACATATGCAGAAAAAGTAAAAGAAGGCAAAAGTACAGTAGCAGAAAAAAAATGAAAAACGGAAGTATGCAGTAAGGATTCAAAGTAAAGACGACAAAGAAATGGATAGGTATGAAGTGCAACAATTTAATAGCTCCTTTGGGTGTAAAAGCACATGAGGTAATAACATTAATTTTTATTAAAAAAGAGACATTTTGTGACATTATATTTGAGACTGTTTTTTTTTTCAAAGGAAAATTTTCTTGGAGAATATAAAAAAAAGAAAGACTGCAATCCATGGAAACTTTATCTGATAAAAGCATTTTACAGGGAAACTAAAAAGAAAAATCCATGTGCAATTTTGAATAAAGGTAGAAAAAGAGACTTTGAAAGCACATTTAAAAACTATGTAAAAAAGTACTGGACATTGCGAACGTTTATGACAAAAAGGGTTTCTGGACTGGTGGCTGGGAAGAGAAGAAAGATATATATATATATATATATATATATATATATATATATATATATATATATAAAGCATGATAAATGTGGAGGGAAATAGGGGTGTTGTAAAATACTGGGGATAACCCAAAACATGTTTTTTTGAGGAAAAGGACATTTGGTAAGTAACTGTGAAAAAAGAAAATGTTATATTTGTGGGGAAATGGGGCATGTTGCAAAACAATGTGAACTAAAATGTTATAAATGTAACAAAACTGGACATTTATGGATGGGTTTTAAAAATGAAAACAAAGAGTAAGGAAAACGAAAAATAAAGGGAAGAAAGTGAACAAAGAAGATATTTTAGGAGTAGAGCTAAAAGAAAAATTAGATGAGATAAAAATAATAAAGAGAACATAGAAGAAGGGTCTGAAAAAAGTAAGGAAGAAGACTTAAACTGAAAGGTAATAAAAAGAAAAAAGTACAGTAAAAAGTAAAAGGGTAAATGACACTACATAAGAAAAAAATAAAGGAAATGGTGAAAAATAATATATACAGCTAATGACTGTGGCTTGGTATAATAGTTAGGGTGTTTGACTCACAGGCATATGGTACAGTGTTTGATTCTCATGTTACAGAAGGAAATTGGATAGGCGTAGAATGGTGTATTAAGAAAGCTATCCTAATAGTAACCTATGAACTTAAGAAATCCTGAATTTAAAGAAAAGGGAACATGAAAAATGTAAAGTGCTTTCTGTAAATGTGAATAGTATTAAGAATATACTAAAAAGAATAGGAATTTTGGAGTGGTGTAATAAATGTGATGTATATGTAATATATTAAAACTCACCAGATTTTTAACAAATGAAGAAAGATTACAAACAAAAAAAAACTATGGAGAGAAAAGATAATCTGGAATTTGGGAAATGAGAAATGTTCTGGAATAGTTACATTCTGTAGAAAAACAGTAAAGAAATTAAATGTAACGTTAGCAAAAATGGGAAGATTAACCAGTGTTAATTTAAAATGGAAAGAACAAGTATATAGAATTTTAAATATATATGCGTATTACGCTTATGCTAATAGGAAAGAAAGGAAAAGATTATTTCATCAGATTTTAGACTCTGTAGTGATACTGATAATGAATATTATAATGACAAGAGACTTTGTGATTTAAGAGGCAAGATTAAACAGAAAGGAAATTATATAAGAAAAATGTTATACATTATAAGATCTGGTAAGTTAAAACTCTGCAACAAAAATTCATGGACTTACAAAAGGGGTATGTATAGAACTACAATAAAAATACTTTATAGTGTGAGAAGGTTTAATTAAAGGAAAATGGGGTAGTTGAAACAGAATTTTCTGATAATCTTGCAGTATGGCTAGATATAAAGGAAAACAAGGACTATTTAAAAATAGGCAAAGGAATAAAAAGGGTAAATGAGAAAGCATGGAATGAGGAAGGAAAGAGAGTAGTAGTAGTAGTACAGTTATGGAAAGATCGTATTACTATAAGGACATTTAATAAAAATTGGCATGAATGGTGGATGATCTTTAAGGAAAACTATAAAAATATTTTTACAATGGCAATATGAGATGAGAAGAAAAAAGAAAGAAAAATATAAAATAACATATAAGGATGCATTTGAATCTTTATAACATAATGACAGAAAGTATTTTGACAAAGAAAAATAATCATATGTAAGAAATCAAGAAAAATACAAGAATTGTTACATAAGCAAAGATATTTTTACAAAGAAAAACAGAAGCAGTATCAAGTTACTTAATCAGATTAGTAAAGGAAGATTGTAGTGTAATGAGAGAAATAAAAAATGTAAAGGAGAAATAGAACTCAAAAAATATCATGAAGAGTATAGTACAATATATATATATATATATATATATATATATATATATATATATATATATATATATATATATATATATATATATATATATATAAGAAATGTTTAAAGAAAAAAGAAAGTTGTGAAAAAAACATGGAATGTAAAAAAGTTAACAGAAAAAGAGAATACAGAGTTGAAACGGAGATTTTTTTAAATTTGCTAACATATTAAGACAATGACAAGTAAATATAGATTTGGCTGCAGGCCTAGATGGAACAGGATATGTAATTTATAAAAATGTAAGGGATTGGCAAAAAATATTTTGTAAAGATTTTTAATGAATTGTTAAATGAAGGTTTTATGTATTAAGAATTATATGTACTAGAATACTTAAATTCATGTGGAAGAGGGAAGATAGAAGACAATTAAAAAACTGGTGATCGATAGTATTGAATAATAATAATTATAAGATCTTTATGAAAATAATACAGAAGAGATTTGAAACTAAAATGGAAAATATTATGGACTGTAGCATATATATTACAAAAGGAAAGGTTGTCAAGAATTATTAATGATAGTGACAGAAATTGTGGATGATATTATTAACAGAAAAGAAGAAACAAAAATCATGATAGGAGACCTTAATAAGGCATTTGACACAAGTGAGCATGAAATCTAATGGTGAATAATGAAGGAATATAATATGAGTGAGAAAGTTAAGAAGTTATGTATGTCAACATATAGTAATAATAAAATAAAAATACTTGTAAATGTCTGGTTACCTGCGGTGGTGGTGCTGCGGTAGCATTGTCGCCTCACAGTAAGACGCTGTCCGGTTCTATTCTCAGCTAGAGTGTCTTCTGCGTGGAGACATGCGTGAATGGGCATACCTTCGTTGAAGGTTCTGCATCAGGCCTGGCAAGCCAGTACATAAAAATCAACTGCCAATCATTAGTGGACCGGAGTTCCGCTGTGGCGACCCCTAACCAGGAAAAGCTGAAAGACACAAACAAACTTGTAAATGGCTGGTTAAGCGAAGAGGTACATATGAAAAGTAGTGTAATACAGGAATTTCCAATGAGTTGTATACACTTTGCATTAGTTATGAATATGATAGTATATGAAATAAATTATAAAATGAAGGAGGCAGGTTATTTAATACTTGAAGGGTTAAGAATTCCAGTTCTGTTAACATAAATGTAAATGATATAATAATTGCAAAGAAACAAAATTTGGATAAAAGACGTAATAATTTGCACAAATTGATATCTAGGGATAATAAGGATGGCTTTAAGTAAAGAGAACAAGTAAAGGTTTAGGTGTTGTAGTAAAGATCAGGGGTATATATTTTATAATGAATGAAATTTCTGTATTAGGTATAAAATTTAGGTATAATGATGTAAGCAGAATTTAATGGGGGGAAAATAGAAGAAATAAAATAAACCTGTCTTTTATGGAGGACTTATAAATTATCATTCTGAAAAAAGGCTTATTTGATAAATTCAGTACTGATGGGAAAAATAGTATACTTAGCAAGTGTATTTATGTTGCCAACGGTATTTTAAAAAGGAATTATTGCAGATAACATTTTATTTATATGGGGTTCTAGATTAAACCCAGTAAAAAGAGGATTTACATATGTAAATAATGAAGAATGAGATTTAGTGTTAATTAACCCAGTGGCATATGCTGATTCATTAAATTTGTTCAAAGTGTTAAAGTTGATAAATGAAAAAGACAGGAGATTAATAGTAAAATGGTATAAATATAAGTATGATAAATTTGGGAGTATGACAAAAAAGAGTAAAAGAGAAAAAGAGCATATAAATAAGGAACTAAAATATTACCAAGGAAAAATATTTTTATGGAAAATAAAAATTGATGATATAGAAAAAGATAAAACATTGATATGTAGAACCATGGAAAAATCTAACAGATGAAAAAATTAAAGCTATAAAAATAAGAAGCAAGTGGTGTAGTCAGAAAGTAGACTGTCAAGAATTTTGTTTGGAAACTGGTAATAAATAAATTGCCAGTATAAGGAAATATGCTATATAAGAAGAAAAGTGACAATATTCTTACATTGTCAAGAAGAAGAAGAAAATATGGAATATGTGTTTTTAAAATGTGACAGAGTAAAAAAGTATGGGGAAACCTACATAAAGAAGATTTTTTTGATGATATAAAACAAATGGACAAAATAAACATGGACATTATAAGAATAGAAGTAAATAATTGTTAAAAGAATAGATAAAAAATTTATTTTATGTTATATGGGGTGTATGGAATGAAAAAATGAATGAAATGTTTCATTGTAAATGGATTTTAGCAACAATATTAACTGAACTCAGGTGGTGCTTATGGAAAAAAGGAGTGGGGGGGTCAAACAGGGATGAACATTTAGTATGATTTGTATATATATATATATATATATATATATATATATATATATATATATATTTATATTTTTGTAAATGTGTAAATATTTTGTAAATAAAAGTTATTTTGTATATAAGTAAAGGGTCCTTTCTCTAATTAGGTTAGTGCATAAGAAAAAAGTTTATCTCATCAATTCAGTGTTACTAGGAAAGATATCATATTTGACTAGTGTCATCATGATTCCTAGAATGTATGAAAATCTGTTATTAGAAATGAATAATTATCCTTGTACCATGTGATTAATATATAAGGAAGTGTCTTTGCAGTTTGGAATTTTTATGATCTGATGAAGCAGTTTGTGAAAGCGCTCACCTTTGTGCACGTATTAAATGACTATTAATTTTATTTGCAAGACTGGATTATTTGACGCCTATTGGTTGCCTCTTCCTATTTTCTGCTATTGGATTTGTTACATATATTGTTTTCGTTAGTGGAGAGGCATTTATTCCTGTAGGTGTGCTTTCTTTTATTCTTATTACTGCGTTTATACTATACGCACTCTACGGAGACATGACCGAAGGTAATGATAATATTGAACTAGATTACAGATCAGTCGGGTCTGTAAGGGTGGATGAGAACACTGTCAATGGCAATAATTCAATTAATCTCAATGTACAGGGGAATAATGTTAATGCAGTAGAGACCAGACCCAATACTACACACAGCGGAGGTGAATGCCTATCTACTAAATTCATGATGTGTATGAGAAGCGACACAAATCCCTTGTTACTTTATGAAGCCAGCAACAGTGAAACTGCTGTATCTGTAAGTATGGATGTCTTGGAGCAGCTATGTATAGCTATGGAGAAACTAGAAGCAGATTATTTTTAATTCAAACGCCTCTCTATGCAGCGGCAGCATTTTGAAGTATGCCTCAACAGAGGCATAATACAGAGAGGGCTACAAGTTTTAAAGATGCCCACCTATGGAGAGCACTACCCAGAGCTTCTTACCAGGTGGCAAAAATTAAACATAGAGGTGAGCATGAACTATATCCGATTATTGTTAGAATTTTTTAAATGAGAAGAAGAAAGTTTGAGAAAATCTATTATAGAGCAACAACATATCTTACACTCTCACTCTCCTACTGCTATTGTTGACACTATGCTATCTAATGTGCTAGATAGCATTTTGGTGTATGAGAAACATTTGTTACAGCAAAAACGCAGTAAACTAGACAGGGATACTCAGGATTTCCGACAAGGCCATGTCTTTACTTGGCCGAGACCAGGCCAAGCATATGGAAAAACACCTGTTAACATGAGGAAAGAAGCTATAATTTCGATATCCCCTAATAGTAACAGGACTGATGGCATTATTGAGAATAACAGCAATAGGCATGATATGGGTACTAGTCATACTAGTAATGACACTAGTATCTCAGAAAGTAACAATGTGAATTCTGATATGCCTATAGTTTCTAATAAATTGAATATTAATCCACAAATAATGATGTTGCAACAGCCAGTTTTGGCACACATGGAACAACCTAGTAAATCAAGTGATAATGATTCTAATCAGCCAGCTGTGAGACCGAAAACATATGCAATGGCTAGTGTAACACAGAGAGTTAACATGAGCAATGGTCAAAATAACTATATGGATTTTCAACAATTCCCCCTTCCCATATCTGTGGAAAAGGGGGTAAGGAGAGACCGCTCTGCAAGTCGAGGACAACAGAAGCAGAAGCTCTCAATAGAGAGGGAATCGAATCAAACCCTCAAAAAGATGTGGAATCAGATGAAAATTGTCTAGTTTGGAATATTTCACATAGAAACTTAGATATTGATGAACTAAATGTATTAAGCAAAGCTTTGAATTTCATCCCCACCAAATGTAACATACTTACAGATGTCCTAACTGATCTTAAGATATTTACAAGAAATGTGATGCTGAAATATCAGTTCAGACATAGTGAAAATTAATATAACTATCCTTTTAAAAAATCTAGTGAATACACACCGAACAACCACCCTCTAGTTGAAGCATTTTATAGTTTAGTAGAGGAGGATGTACATAAAATGTATAATGAGGGTAAATTAAATCATACATGCAAGAGAAATAGATATAATTTAAATTTGAATGAGAGAAAGGCATTAGAAAGATTACGTGATGATACACTAGTTTTTAGACCTGCAGATAAAGGTGGACCCCTTGTTATCATGGATAAAATGAGTTATCATGAGGCTATGTTGGATATGCTTAATGATACCACATATTATAACATCATTAATAAAGAGAGAGTTGATACATTCAAATATGCCATCTTTAAAACAGTAGTTGATTTGGTAGATATTCATATTATTACTAATGAATTAGCTAAATTTCTTGAAGTAGAGTATCCTATGATCCCTATTATTCAAGGTATACCAAAGATTCATAAGGATGGCACTAATCCCCCCACGAGACCCATTATCTCTGGTAGGGGATGGTGCACCGAGCCTTTCTGTCTATATGTGGAAAAGCAGCTCTGACCAATACTAGATAAGAATAATTTTATCCTTAAAGATACTAAACAATTCTTGCCTGATTTATATGCCTTTATTAGTAAATCAGAGATGAAGGCAGACATGCTATTTGTGACATGATGTACAGTCTCTTTTTATGATAATTCCAAATGATAAAGGCATAGTATCCATCAAGAATTATCTCACTAAACATAGTCAGTATAACAAACAAAAGATAGATCTTATTTGCCTATTTCTAGAGATCATACTTGAAAACAATGTCTTTATATTTGATAAGACAATGTATATTCAGTGTGATGGCGTGGCTATGGGCACTTCATGTGCCAATAGCTACACCAACATGTTTCTTGGTTTATGGGAGGAGGAAGAGCTATTTTATCGCCGTTTTGTCATAGATGTCTTTTTCCTTTGGGATGGTAGCATGGATGAATTGGAAAAGTGTATTACACGAATGAATAGTATGACCACATACCTTAAATTTACATCTAACTTTTCATCTACCAAAATAGAATTTTTGGATGTATATGTAGAGAGAGTGATGGATACCTATATTAATACTGGTGTCTATAGGAAGAAATGCTACAGAAATACACTTCTTCACAGACGTAGCATGCACCCTCAATACATATTTAGTAATATTATTAAAGGGCAATGTATGAGGATTTCATGCCTTAATGCAACAGAAGATAGTTATAAACAAGAGATTAATGCCTTTAAGGAAAGGCTGTCTAAACGTGGATATAAATATTCAGAAATAGAAAATGGTTTACAGAGTATAGATTTTTTGAGAGAAAATAGAGCTGCACCATATTACTCTGACTATACCGATGTTTATAACAAGCAAAATAGTAAAATTTCAGAACTGAAGATACAGATGTTCTTTACTGTAGATAATAAGGACATTATGGACGTCATTAATCATCATTGAAGTATTTTAACCACAAACATAAAGATAAGAAATATCATTGGGGATAGACATACATTTCAATATAAAAATAAACGTAATCTTAAAAGATTGCTCTGTTATTCTTCTGAGGAGCATCATATTACAAATCACACAGGGACCAATCCCTGTGGAAAGTGTAATTTCTGCTCATATATTAATATAGGTGACAGTTTCACACATCCAGACACAGGTCAGTTTTTCAAATTCAGAGTGTCAGCTGATTGTAGTACCATTTGTGTGGTTTACCTTGCTGTTTGCCAAGTATGTTCCTCCTTCTATGTTGGCAAAACCAATCGGGGTCTTCCGTAATAGAATGAGAGAACATCTATATGCTATTAGGGTAGGCTATGAAAATAATGCTCTGGCGAAACATGTATTGGCAAATGGCCATGAACATACTTTTCGATTCATGGTCATAGATATATTCAAACCTAAAATAAGGGAAGGTAATATAAGGAATGGCACAGAGAAAAAGGAAATAAACTGGATAATGAGAATGAGGACAGATAAAGGTAGAGGCTTTAATGAGAGTGCCTCACTTAAACCTATTTTGAAGTCTAGAGGCTTAATTACTAGATAGCAAATTTGCCGTTGTATGATTTATCTATATATACACATACAACATTTACATCAGTGTATATTGTTCAATTGTACATATACTTTAGCCTATTGTAGACATTTAAATATGTTGCATTCGATTAGCATAGCATGAATTGCAGCCACTGTATGCTTTTATATACTTATATATGTTTTAATAATTTTTATTTGCATATGTATATATATTGATGGCATCCATGTTTCAACCATTAAGTGTTATTTAATTTCAGCATCAGCAGCAGACAGTTGTGTCACATTGTTATTTACATAGCATGAATTGCGGATATAGGATGTAGTTATCAATTCATATACGCCACAGCGATCAATTATTCGTGCATATATTTCTGCCATCAAGTGCTACATAAATATAACATTGGCAGTAGACATTTAGTAATGTTGCAGTTTATATGTATTGCACTAGCTGCGGCTATAGAATGTTTTTAAAATCTTTTTTGTAGTAACATATACATTAGACTATTTCAGAATTTATATACACACATTGGATATTTGAAGCTACTAATATGGATAGATATATAGTAGCCATGAACTTATTTTTATGTAAAGTAGTTAATTGAATATAATAAGATATGTATACTTTTAATTGTTAATTGAATAATTATCCTTGTACCATGTGATTAAAATATAAGGAAGTGTCTTTGCAGTTGGAAATTTTTATGGTCTGATGAAGCAGTTTGTGAAAGCGCTCACCTTTGTGCATGTATTAAAAGACTATTAATTTTATTTGCAAGACTGGATTATTTGACGCCTGGTGGTTGCCTCTTCCTATTATAAGAATAGAAGTAAATAATTGTTAAAAGAATAGATAAACATTTTATTTTATGTTATATGGGGTGTATGGAATGAAAAAATGAATGAAATTATGTTTAATGGTAAATGGATTTTAGCAATAATATTAACTGAACTCAGGTGGTACTTATGGAAAAAAGGAGTGGGGGGTCAAACAGTGATGAACATTTAGTATGATTTGTATATATATATATATATATATATATATATATATATATATATATTTTGTAAGCGTGTAAATATTTTGCAAATAAAAGTTATTTTGTTTATAAGTAAAGGGTCCTTTCTCTAATTAGGTTAGTGCATAAGAAAAAAGTTTATCTTATTAATTCAGTGTTACTGGGAAAGATATCATATTTGACTAGTGTCATCATGATTCCTAGAATATATGAAAACCTGTTATTAGAAATATTTTTTCTTTTGTATGAGGATCAAGACTAAAGCTTGTTAAAACGGGTGTTTTATATATGGATAAGGAAAATGGAGGATTATGTATGATAACTCCAATATGCTACTTCATTAAATTTTTATAAGATATTGAACTAGTTGAGTGAAAAGAATGAGAAATTAGTGGCAATTATACTAAAGAATAAGTATAAGGAATTTAGGGGAAATAGAAGAAATAAATGAACAAAAGAATATTTAATAGAATAAATGGAGAACTATCCACAAAAGATAAGAAGGTGGAAAATAAAAAAAATGATGAAATAGAAGAATATAAAAAACATGGTATAATAATTTTATGAAGAAATATTTTTGCATAGTCCATCAGAAAATGTTTCAGAAACATAGACTAAAGCAATTAAAGAAGGATTTTTTGTGGAGGTTAAGAATTAAAAATTACCTGCTAAGGCAAATACAAAAGAAAATGAAATAATATGTTTATATTATGGAGATGAAAAAGCAACAGACCGTGTTTTTAAAATGTGAGTGAGTCAGAAAATTGTGGAATAAATTATGTATAGAAATTTTTTTGCAAAGGTATTAAAAAATACGAAGATATAAAGATGGACATGATTGAATATGGATATTATTAAAATATGAATAAAAACTAGGTAGATTTAGATAAGAAAGTTTTCTATGTAATTTGGGTAATATGGAATGAAAGAATTAATGAATTTATGTTTAATGGAAAATGGGTATTGTCACTTATATTAAAGAAGATTAGGCTATGGTTATGGGAAAAATGCGGAGTCAATATAAAAATAGCAAGTTTTGATGTATAAAGTATGACATGAATCATTGTACAGTATATATTTATATTTATATATGAGTCTATGTCAGAAGCTCGAGTTTTCTGAAACTCCAAATTCATATTGTCGGGATGATATGATCAAGTTTCTGAAAACTCAAACTTCAAAAAAACAACAAAAATGTAGCTTTTTTCTCTATACCACCAAGACCCCATGCATATTATATATACCAACTCTAAGACTTCACTACAGTGGGGAAAAGGGTAAATTCCCCAATCCTCATTCTACAGCAATCTCCATTCAAAAGCTTCAAGTTTTCAGAAACTCGATCATACCATCTCAATAATATGAATTTTGAGTTTCTGAAAACTTGAGCTTCTGAAGGAGACCCATACACACACAGACCTATATATATATATATATATATATATATATATATATATATATATATATATATATACACACACACACACACACACACACACACACACACACACACACACACACACACACACACACACACACACACAAAACCCCTTCTCTTATCAATAGGTGCCAAGGGATTTTTTTACATCCAACTGAGCTACCAAGAACTCAAGTAGAAAGGACCTTGGTTTAATGACTCATCTGAAGGATGATATAGTCAGGAGTGCAGTACCCCCCTTATGCTGCACTGTACTGTAATGTCAGCTATCAATCTACCTGGAGCGGGAATAGAACCCACAGCTTTCCGCACCAAAGGTAAGTGTGTGCTGCCTGTTGTGCCACTGACATTGGCCTGTATGTATAAACTTGAGTGTGCAAATGCATACAAAATCAGTGAAGGTTTCTAAATCACTAGTGCTTGAAGGATATGATAAACTTATAGACTTAACAAAAAAACAAACAAACAGAAATTATAGTAAATTTGGTAATGATAGTGGCTACAAAGCAATAAATAGACGGTGGAAATGTTGGCATATGTGATATTCCATAGCTCCACTTTTTCAAGTGCCTTATTTTTTTCGTGTGTGTGTTGCACAAATTATTCTGTATGATTAAAATGTGAAGCTTTGTCAGACCTGCTATGGACTTATTAGTATATATATACCTGACAGACTTATTGGAGTAGGGTTGATCATCTAAAATGGTAGCACGAAATGAAGATCTGATCAATGAAAATATTCCTGCTTTAAAATTACAGATGGAAGTGTCTGCTGAGACATACCAGATGTCGGAACTATGATGGTGAAAATAAGGGAATGATTTTGTGTCTTTTTATAACTATTATGTGTTTAAAGCTTGTAAATATGCCTCTGATTTTATATATTATGTGTGTATCTAGGAACAATAAGGTGAGTCTAGTGTATTCTTCTTTGAATAGTAATCATAGTAGTCAACCAGGTAGGCCCATTAGACACACAGTCATTTTTCAGGGATGACCTAGGAGTAGTGTCTGGTTATGTGACTTGCTCAAGGTCACACAGGAGATAAATGAGGACTGAGGGAGTCAAACCCTGTACCACCCACTGCCAGAATGAGGATCTATGTCTGAATTTTGGTTGAAATCACTGTTTTGAACCAAAGTTGTGTAATACGTATAATCTACTTTTTTTTACATTTAGCAATGCTGGATGGGTACTGGTAAGGGGTAAATGGTCACATGCCCCAGTTGCCTTGTACATTCTATGGTTCTATGATTCTATTTGTAAATTGTTATACAGCTGGATTGCAGTTATGTGTAAATACATAAAAGATACAAGTATATCACAAATAAGAAACTAAAAAAAAACAGGTTTGTCTTTCTCTGTTGCTGTTTTTTGCTCTTTCAGTTAAGCAGCTACTAGATTATATGAGATGTCTTACCAGTTTGTTTTATTTGAGCACAGATGTCATGATTGAACTGGTGGCAGTCATTTGGAATTTACAACACAAGATTTAAATTAATCATCACAGCATACTGTAGTAGTTGATGCTTTTTCATGTTTATTAGGAGCAGAGCTATGACTCGTGCTAAGATTGTCATCTGATCAAATGATGCCGTGACATCCCGCCTTGTAGCATTTAGCAGCATCAGACTGACTAGCCTGTACTTAAGGGAACATAGACATGCAAGTTTTTATCTGCTGTCTTAATAGACTACATATCTGCATACTCAGACCCTGCTTCAGCCAACTTTAATCTCTGATAAGATTATGTTTGCAAGAATTTCAACTGGCTGAAACATGTTTGCCTCTGCAAAATTGCTTGATAAAATATTTGCTCAAATGATTAGACATTGGAATGTTTATGTGAAGCTCTGTGTATATTCATAATTCAGTTTATGGAAACAGTTTCTGTTTTATAATAAATAACTTAAAACTGCTCAATTATACATAGATTTTTGGAAGGGCGAAAGCCCTTCCAGCTTCCCTCATGTGGGGTGATTTGCCCCTGGACCCAGAATTCATTATTCTCACTTCAAGATTATACTGTTTTGAAGAAAGTTCAAAATGCATTCTTTATTTAGTTTTGTGTTTTACTTT
The DNA here is from genome assembly GCF_019279795.1 of Protopterus annectens. Classification (NCBI taxonomy): domain Eukaryota; kingdom Metazoa; phylum Chordata; order Ceratodontiformes; family Protopteridae; genus Protopterus; species Protopterus annectens. The sequence continues at coordinate 775,591,364 of NC_056743.1, read as the reverse complement.
TTCTCCAAACTGCTGCACTCTCAGAGTAAAATATATTATTTTAGTGATGCAGAGGCAAATACTAGCCCATAGGGGATGCAGGGAGGCTTGCACCACTGAAAAATATATTTCTAATGTTTGTTCACTTTCTTAATTTGTATTAGAGAAGGGATAAATTAGTGTTTTTTGTGACTTTCTCTGTAATCATTGAGATAGATTTGGATAATGTTACTAGACAGAAACATCAACCATAACCTTGTCTGGTACAAAAATCAAAAATAAAGTGACTTGCTCTGCTACTCCTTCCATGCTGTGGGTCACCCTCCTACCCTAAGTTTAGATATACCATCTAAACAGGACCTGCTGCAGAGATAGTTATGTATCCCAGGGACTACCCCATGTATGGACAGGCTCCCTATCCACGTGAAGCATGTTCCTCCCTAACCCAATTCAAGTGCAAATTGGACAATTGGATGGGAAATTGGAAATTCATCCCTGGTTTGGCCCCTATGTTTCTAATGCAATCAGGTAACCTGTAAATGGTTCATCTCCCAGGCCCATCAAGCGTATCAGAACTTGTCAGAGATTTGGGATGCATGGCTAGACTTAAAAAGGCCCTTGTGGTCATTAGCCTAGTAAGCACCTATGAACCTATGCATGAACTCATTGTCAGTGCACGTGGTGAAACTGTGAAGCTGTGATTTCCTAAAGAAAACAATGGTTGGAGAGTTCAATTTCACCTCATCCAGATTAAGCTCAATTAGATATAGGGAAGCTGATTTTGTTGTTTTACAGCAGCATTTTTTTGTTTGTTTATTTGTTTCTATTTTTGAGCCTTCTGTTGTCAGGAAAGTTATGTTTCAGTTTAACTGAATATGGAAAAGTATATTTAGGCAATTATGTTTCATGATGGTATTGCACCTTCAAAGTTGAACTTAAATTCCTCTGCTTAATTTGATGGCTTATGTTATACTTTCTTCTTTCTTTCTTTCTTTCTTTCTTTCTTTCTTTCTTTCTTTCTTTCTTTCTTTCTTTCTTTCTTTCGTTTCTCCACCATCTATATAATAGGCCAGGTCTATACCATATGAGCGAATGGCACAAATTGCAAATGCTCATAATATCGAATGTACCAGACCTCAAAGTGCTTTTTCTGAGATTGCGGTACAGTGAAGATCTCGGAGATGGAATATATATTTAGTGGGGGGTGTGGGGGGCACAGCCCCCCACAATAGGAAGTTTGAAGTCCAGTACATTCGATATTATGAGCGTTTGCAATTTGTGCAATTCGCTCATATGATATAGACCCGGTAGGCCAACTCACTTATCATTACTGAGGAGTTACAACCAGTAGACAGTTTCCAGGAAAGGAAGCACTAGGCAATAAAGGCTTTACATTAGCTATATACAGAAATTTAGCAATGTACCTCATAAATTTTCTCATTACAGAGTTTGGTCAATAGGAAAACTACTTTAGAATCTGTTTTTCTCCATGACCAGTGACAATAACTCATAACAATTGGTAGAAGTACAGGCTATTTATTATGCTTGCTGATTGGAGAAAGTTCCAGTCCCTACCAGCATTCTACTGTAGTCTGAGTTAAGTCTAAGCTAATGACATAGAAATGGTAAAACTTCATCTGGAATTTTGGGTATCTGGTAAACATGATAGAAATTCCTTCCCCAATGGCTGAATGTAAAGTCATGGTTTCCCAGCAATGTATGGTCTTCTTTAAACTTTAAATTGCTTGACACCTTTTCTAAATAATGATGATATTTCTCTGCTGCTTAAAATCAAGGGAAAACAGAAACAAGTTTAAATAGAAAAAAAAAACACATTTTCTAAAAGCACAGATTATTTCTCTATATACTACCATGAGTACTGCACTTCTCTCTGCATTTTTAGTTATATTGCATTGCAGCTCTTTGATCTGTAAATAAGTTAGATCAAGGGCACATGAGTATCACAATCAATGTTCATTTGGCGAATACTAACTCCAGGATTCTCCCTAATGCCATCTCCTGAAAATCATAACTTCTGGACAAGTTAAATAGCTGTAATGTGAGATCCTAGTTGAATGAGCTATTTTTTTCACGTTTACTGAGAGTTGTTTTTTTTTTTTTTTTGCCCCTGCAGCTATGCAACCAGGGATTAATATATATATATATATATATATATATATATATATATATATATATATATATATATAAATTAGGATGCTGTGGTGAGGGAGCACAGCATATGAAGAGTTTCAGGATGGGGTAAATTTGTCACCTGCAGATTTGGTGGTTGGATGCATTCATGATATTGGCTCATCTAGTTTGCTGTTGGTGGGTTATAATTTGAGGACTTGTTCTGCATCCAGACAACAGATATAGGAAAGACTAGAGCATAGGTATGGTGGAAGTGAAATGGTTTATGGAGAACAAACGTCAAATGACACATGAGATGAATGAGATAAAGAACTTGCCCTGGACATGTCCCAGGGCATATGGAACAAGGTTATACTACTAATGAAAGCATTATGTATTTCTGCAACTGAACATACATATAGGGGTCTTCCTTTGGGGGGGGGGGCCTACATATGTTCCCTTTCTCAATGTGTTTTTTTCTGGGTGCTTTAATCCCCCAAATCCCAAAGACATGCCATGGGTGAATTTTCACTCCTCCAGTTTGTCAGTAGGTCTACGTGAGAGTAGATGCATGCATACATATGTGTTTGTGTGTTTGTGTGTGTGTGTGTGTGTGTGTGTGTGTGTGTGTGTGTGTGTGTGTGTGTGTGTGTGTGTGTGTGTGTGTGTGTGTGTGTATTTGTGCGTGTGTGTGTGTCTGTCTGTCTGCCAGTACTGTAGCTAGGTTATGTAATGCCATGTGCAATTCCCCACTCAGGTGTCCCCTCCTCAGCTCTAAGCTGTAGAGCAAATAAAGCCTGGGAATTAATTCATTAAAACTCCTAGCTGTATGGATTGTGCTAGAAAGGTCCTTCCAGTGAGATGAGCACATCTGTAATTCAGAAACTTGCTTGTCACAATCATGTAAGACCACATTATTATCTAATTTGCATGTTTCCTGAATTGCACTTACTATATGTGCAGATCAAGGCTGCAAGTTGCGGAACTCACCTGCTGCTTGTGTATGTGGTGGCATCATTTATTTCATTCATTTAAAGAGCCAAACATGTCATTGCATCTGTTAATATGAATGAGTAGAATGCCAATTTGAGATCCTCTCTGAATGCCAGCAATGGTTTGCTGCTATTCCTTTTCCACATTGGTGATCAGATTGCACCCACACACACACAACAGCTTATGCCCAAGGCAGCCCACCCTCTTCACCCCATCTTAGCTACATTTCTTTGCAATGAACAAGGAAGTGTAAGCAATCATCATCATCATCAGCAGCAGCAGCCTGTTTTTTACCATTTACTGCATGGAGTTGGGGTGTCGTGTCAACTGGTGCCATCTCTCTGTATTCAATGCTACTCACCTACCTTCTTTGGCAGTCATGCCTGACTACTGCAAATCCTGTCTCACACAATCTATCCACCCCTTTGCTGAATGCCCTTATTTCCTCTTGTCTTCTTCCTGTCTGTCTCAAATCTTCATTACCAGATTGTCTTCTGCATTTCTGCACATGTGCCCAAACAAGTGTAACCTGTCCTCTTTGCCCTTCACTGCAATTGGAACTGCTTTGGCTTCTGCTCTGATATCCTAATTTTTTCATCTATCTCACAATGTGTATCCTACCACCCATCTCTAGCACTTCACCTCCAACATGTCTATCTTCCTCAGCTGTTCTGCCTTTACTTCCCAGGTTTCCATACCATACAATAGTAGCAATTGCACCACTGTTTTTTTTATACCTTACTTTTCAGCTTCTTTGGCATTCTTTTGTCATTTATTACCCCTGATGCTCTGTACCAGTTGGGTGTAGCCCCTCTCATTCAGACTTCTCTTCTCCTTAACCCCTCCCAACTGCTTGAAGCTGTTAATCTATTTTACTATATTCCCACTATCAATTCTCAGCTTCTTTTGTTTTCCCCAGTTTGCTGTCATTACAACTGTTTTATCTGTACACAGTTTATTCCCATGTGCCGCATTCCATTCTCCTATCCTTTTCTGAAGTTTTTGCTCAAATATTGCGTGTAATGCCACATCATCTGCATGCAGCAACTTTGTTAATCTTTCCCCTCCCACTGTTTGCTGATGTAGCCCATCACTAGTACAAAAAACACTGGGCTCAGAGCTGAACCCTGATGTGCACCCACTCCCACTAGGAACCCCTTTGTGAGACTGAGCACTGTTCATACTTGAGTCATTGGATCCTTGTACATAACCTGCATTAATTCTACCATTGTTTCTGGAACTTCGAACTACCACAGGACTGCCCAAATCAGCTTTCTTGGGACCTTGTCATATTCTTTCTCCAAGTCTATGCCCAGTTGGACTCTAGGTTCTTCTCAGCTATCTTTTTCATTAAAACACTGGGTCATTCATCTGCATCCTTATCTGAATCCAAACTGCTCATCTCCCATCTTACTTTCTAGTACTTTGCATATTCATTTATCAATCACTCTCTCCCAAACTTTCATGCAGTGTGACAAAAGCTTGATACCACTGTACTGCCCAGAGTTGTGGATGTCCCCTTTATTCTTGTACACTGACACTAGTTTACTTATTCTCAAGTCATGTGGGATATGCCTTACTACTATGAATACCATCAGAATCCTTTTCTCCCCATCTCACTCAACATCTTAATCATATTTGCTGTGACCTCATATGAGCCTGCTGCTTTCCCTGACTTAATTTTCCTTAGTGCTGTTCTTAATTCTTCTAGGATGGGAACCTCCTCTTCTTTCATTGTAGGCTGTGACTGGGGCACTACATCTTTTATGGTATTTTCTTTACTCAGAAGCTGCTGGAAGTACTCCAGCCATCTGCCTTTGATGTCCTGTGGACTGGTGTGCAAGTTGTTGCTGGCATCCCTTACAAGGAGTGTCTGACAATCTCCTTTATCTTTCTGTTTTTGTCTTGCAACCTGATAGAGTTTCTTTGTGTCATCTGCAGAGGTAGAGTGCCTCTGATGCCATGTTCTATTCTATTGCAACTCCTTTCTGCCTCTTTTTTGGCCAACCAGTATTCCTTCATGGACTGGTCCATCTTTTCTATCTCCCACTTTTTTCTGCACTCCTTCTTTCTTTTGATGACTTCCTGGACTTCTGTAGTCCACCACCAACTTTCCTTATGTACCTTATTTTCATACCTGGCTCTGCCACATACCTGTTTTGTAGTCTTCACATATGCTGTTTTGAGGTGCTGCCATTCTTCTTCTTCAACTCCTCCCATATCTTCTTTATGAGGTTCTAGAGCCCTAGGTAATTCCTTGAACTCTTGTACTTTCTCTCCAGTCAACTTCCAGATCTTCAGCCTGGTCTCTGTTGACCTTTGAGCCTTTTCTGATCACTGTTTGCAGCTGATTGTGGCAACCAATGGTTTATGCTGTGGTCCAGCTGTTTCTCTAGGAATGACTTTACAATCCCTGATTCTACCCCAATGCCCTTTCCTTACTAGGAGGAAGTATACCTGAGCTTCTTGTTGGCCACTCTTGTATGTGATCTTGTGATTGTCTGTCTCGCTGAACCATATGTTGGCCACCATCAAGCCATTTGCCAGACAGAAGTCTAGAATGGCCTCTTCTTCTTTATTTCTGTTGCTCCACCAATGTGGACCCAGGCAGTCCTCATATTCTGTTCTGTCGGTCCTGATATGTGCATTCAGGTCACTCATTATCAACACTGATTCATGTTGCCCTGCTTTATCTAGTAGGTCCTGCAACTGTTGCCTGAATGCACACTTTTGTTCACTATCACAACCGTGCTGTGGGGTATACGCTGAGATAATGAATAGTGCCCTATCCTTAGTCTGGAATCTGATTGCCATGAGTCTGTCACTAATTCTGATGACATCCTTCACTGCTTCAGAAGCCTCTTCCCTCACCACAATTCTTACACCATTTCTAGTTGTCCTCCTCCTGTGTAGTAGACTCTGGACCTCTAGTCAAGTGTGTTTGTTACACTGCCCTTCCATCTTGTCTCCTGGATATATACAGGATGTCCAACCTCCTCCTTACCATCATGTCATCTACTTCCAAGCCTCTTCCTGTCAGTGAAACATCCTTGTAGTGTAACGATTCTTAGTTCATGTTTGGCAGGTTGATTGTTTTTTTGTCCAGCTTTAGCTCAACAGAGCTATCCCAGGTAGCCTGGACAACTGGACACCAGTCAGCCAGTAGCTTTTTGACCAGGGATGTTGGGCTTTATACCAGGCACAGATTTGCCAGTAGGGGTACATATACTACTCTCACTGTTAGCATAGGCCCCTGGCATATTTTGGAGTAGACTGTGTCCTCAACCCATTTATTACCAGCAAATACCCATGCACATTTGGCAACATTAGTCAACACTATCTAATCATCTAGAGCCAGTTTTACACCATGTAGTGGCTAGCCCTGACACATCACACAGTCTGTGATCCATGTTCTCCTACCTTGAGGACAAAGTGTTTGGTATGTGCAACTCTTCCTTGAATAGGGCACCATCTTAAGTCTGTGCTGCTGTCCACAGCTCCATTATTGGGTGAATTTGCAGTGGAAACACTTGGAATGTTTTTAACATGTTTTTTGGGAGGTGGGAGGAACCCCACAGAGATGCAGGGAGAACATGTACACTCCATACAGGCATTGGCAGAAGGTCAGAATTGAACCTTTTACCTCGTGCAACCATTAAAACAACTGGTCTCCTAAGTGGAAGCAATATATAGTTTATTTTCATTTTCTGAGGGCCAGAATGTTACATAACAGTCAGTCATATGTAAGTTCAATGAACATTTTGTGCCAAAAAGAAATATTTATACGTGAAAGGGGATGTATTCACAAATGTGATCAAGCTAAATGAGAAATTGTTTAAGGTTTTGTAAGGCACTTGTATGAACTGTTTGGAAACAATGGGTATAATAAATATAAAGATGAACAGGCTAGAAATAGAATTGTGAAAGTATTCATTTTGATTATAACAATTTTGGATAAGAAAGAAAAATAAATAATTTTATATTTTAATGTCTAAGATATTAGCTGACCATGATTTATAGATATTGCTTTGATCATTAGTATATTTTGCATGATAAATATCTTGGGCAAATTCATAACGATCTGAATATACTGCTACTTCCAATGACAGACTTACTCAAGAAAGATGTGTCCTGGTCGTGGAGAGATGCTCAAACCCAAGCCTTTAGCAAAGTGAAGGAAATGCTAACAAATCCCCCATTGCTCACATACTAAGATGCCGCCCAACCAATACAGTGAGTGGCGGTGCCAGTTGTTATGGTTGTGTGCTGCATTCTTCTTTTTTTCCTATTTTTAGCCCTAAGACCAACCCTGGTGGCTGGTGTGTGCACCAGTTTTACTGCAGTAGTACTCTGCACTCTGCCCTTATGTGTGCATATGTGCTGTCACACACATGACCATGAGCACTACCATTACAGGCATGGGATCACCAATCACATATGCCTTGATCCTGTAGCCACTGGTGATGTACAAGACTCCTCTTACAGAGGTGCAGTCTGGCCAGCTGGGACTGCTATCCTCCCACAACTGATGAGCTGGCAAGCACTTCTCACTCACATCCTCCCATCCCCTGCCAGGCTTTTCCAGCATCTGAGCCATTATGCAAACTTGGTCATGTGGGTCACAGTCAGATCTTTATCCTTCTATACCATAGAGCCATGGCAATCAACATTTTTTTTTGGAAATGAACAATAAGCATGTAAATGCTAACTTTTAAACTAAATGCAAGAGGAGTTGTTTGGTGCTAGCAAAATGGTTCGGTTGTCAGTGTTTGGACTAACCAAGCTAAGAAAGTTACTAGTGAAATGCATTTCTCTTCTTTACAATGATCATAATATTCAGTTTAGTGGGAATCAACCATATAAAAGTTTGAACAAAACTATTTTTCAGATACTATTATAATCATTAACATACTAGGTAGCAGTTGTCTATCAGACTGTTGTTTTAGTTGTCATATTTTTTTGAAGTTAGTGGTCAAATGATGTTTGCCTATAAAATGACTTCCCTGCAGTTGTAGGAATATGGTGCAGATACTGATGACTGATTAAAACAAGCAAAGAGTAGATGACATATCTTGAAAGACAGTGATAAGCATCTCAGTTTTCAGTTTTCATTGTCCTCATTCTAAGTGGTCTAGAATGTAGATTACCCCATACATTTATTTAGATAGACGGTTTTATTCACAAGGGTAATCTAAGTAAACTAGTATTAATTCCATGTCATGTACAAGGACTGTAGGTTTTAACAACAGAATTTGGAGTTGTAACAGGCAAATACACATTTTTTTCAGGGCACCAAGGCTAACAACCAGCATTACTAAATAACTTCATTTACCAGCT
>NC_056743.1:775525425-775580425 GCF_019279795.1 Protopterus annectens | reverse complement strand
TCCTACTTATACATGGCTCTTGGGATATGGACAGCTTGACTGTTTATCGACCTCTTACAAGATTCATGGGTTTTACGTGTATGTGTTTATATGACATGAACAGTTCTAGACTTGAAAATCTAATAAAAGATGTGGACAACTTAATTTTCTCTTTCCCTAGTTATTACATGAACATTCTTATCATTCGATCAATCCATCTCTTCTTATATGTGCCCCATCCCCCCCCACCTCCAAGGCTGACTATGTACACATGATTTGGTCCTGTCTAGCGGACAAAATAGTATGGTCTCTTATTTCAAACTGGCAAGTTCTTTTGAAAAGATCATCAACAGATTAATTCTGAATTCAGTTTTACTCTCTTCTCAGATGTGTTTTTCCAGTAAACAAAGCAGAGGAGGCTTTCATCAGAAACAGTTTAATTACATTACTGTTTGATCTTAATTATAAGTGTACAGGGAATGTTTAAAAGACACTAACTCATGAAAACAGATTTGAGAGAAGTTCAACACCATTTATCTGAGATTTTGCACTAAGCCTTCTTGAGATGACAGGTATCAAGCTTTGTTTGGATTTAATTGTTACTCCCTAGCCTAGGGATCTCTTTTTAATGAACTTTATTACCAGCTGTACTCATTGTGCAATTCAGGTTTATTTTATAACAGCTTGACTAGTAATATCAGTGAACGCAATGTGTTCTATTTTCAGTTTTAAATCAATAATGTCACAGTGCTACTATACTGAATACAATTATTTCTCCTATTCATTCAAACTGTTAGCAGATATATTAAGCATGAGAACGTCAGTAAAGGATTAGGCAAAAGCAAACTTTGGCAAACAAGAGTTCTACACATACATTTCTCTCAGTATTACACACTAAGTATACCCCTTGGGCCTTTTTCTGACAGGAACATTCAAGAATAGATAAGTGGCCATATGACTTGACCTTTTTTTCATCATGTTTGTATATCTCCTAGTAAACAGTGCATAATTTAGCAGTTTAATTATTTCAAAGAGAAGTCATAACATACACAATAGAATATTTAAACTCCAATAATTTATGTTCTAAACTCTCAGCTACAAAAGGAGATTTTCAGCTAGAGCCTTGGAGTCCTCCTCAAAAAAATAGAAATGCACCGATTTTACCTACATTGCTATATATATTATTACTTTTACTTTATGTACAAAACACCAATAAACCAGGAAAACAGAACTGCAATGAGACAAGCTGACCAACCACTGAACCTCTTTATTATTTAGCACTTTCGTCTGGCATTCACCTCAAGACTCTAATCTGATGAAGTCTTGAGGCGAATGCCAGACAAAAGCACTAAATAATAAAGAGGTTCAGTGGTTGGTCAGCTTGCTCCTTGCAGTTCCGTTTTCCTAAAGGCAAAAGACGCAACAACAACAACTTTATCTCAAACACTGGAGATCCCCAGACATAAATCTTTTGGGGGGAGAAGGGAGCAGTCTGTCCATCTGTGTGTAAAAGCAACTAACTACTAATGTCATTTGATCTCAGTTAAATAATTATAATAATTATAATTATTGTTCTGGGTTGCCATAGGCAGTGTGTGTGTGTGTGTGTGTGTGTGTGTGTGTGTGTGTGTGTGTGTGTGTGTGTGTGTGTGTGTGTGTGTGTGTGTGTGTGTGTGTGTGTGTGTATGCATTCTGTGTGTATGTGTTTGTCTGTGTGTCTGTGTGAAACAAACTGAAATCTGTTAATATGGGTAAAGACAAAGGGAAATACTTTTCAAGTTCCCTAGTAAGTGCTATCAGAAAATGTGTGTTCTGGCAGAGGGGCAGTCTATGTGCAAAAGCAAATAATCACTACTGCTACTTTATCACAGTTAAATGAGCAGTTGATTGGATTGCCAGAAGTAGTGAGTGTTGGTTTATGAAATGTAATGAATTTATTACTACGGACAGAATTCCTTTCTGTGATCACTCTCTAATGTCAGAGGTGCATTAATTCAGAAATTGCTTATTCTGGTGGAAATGGGGTCAGGAAGTGAGAGCTGAAGTACTTCCCAGAAAAAAAAAGAAATAAATCAATATCACAACCTTTATTTTTAGACTCATTTATGTGATTTCTTCACAGTCAGTACAAATCAGAATATCCTATGTGTGAAATAAGCTGAAACTATTCCTTTCATGTATTATATCAAATAAATGAAGGCAGAACCCATATTTTGACTTTCATGATCATTATTTTATTATTATGGCTTCTCAACATATTTGTTGTAGTTTTATTTCTATTAGAGTCTGACAGTCTGCAATCATTAATTAGAATCAGGTCATAACAAATGTATGCAATTCTTTTTCTGACGGAGCAAGTATAAAAGTAGTTGACTGGTTCAAAATTCATAGCTTTCATTGTAACCTTACAATCTACTGGCCATTAAGAATCTTGATTTCTGTACCCCATGTAGATATATTTCCTATATAACTACTTAGATTACTTTTATGGAAATTTCTGACTGAATTCTTCTGATTGTGGGAGAATATTTATTGCACAAGTTTAGCATTGTGTTTCATTTATCTGTTATCATTACTTGTTTATGTTTGCATGTAAATATGTCTGTCCGCCTTGACTACTGTTGTTCAACCAACTGAAATGAAGCCCATTTTCAGTGGAGGACAGAGAAGGAAAACCCCAGCAAATGATACATTATGTAAGTCATGTAACAAAATAAAAACAAAAACAAGGCATTCAAAAAGAAAAAAAAAGACAAAAGAGAATGAACTTTGTACAATAAGAACAGATTTAGTAACTGTATTTTTTTACTTCTAAAAGTAATAAATATAATGTGTGAGAGAGATGAGGTAAATATTATCACATATGGTTTGAATCCTACCACTGCCAACCACTGAAAAGAATAGGGATCATGACAGAGGGAATCCATGTATAAATAAGGAATACAAATATGAACCACTAGATAATTGATTAAGTGCAATTCAGACATAAGAGCATGCAGGGAATAGGTACTGCTGGCAAAGGTGTGGCCTTCAGCATCCACACCTAAGAATAAGCTTCACACTAAAAACTCAAAGGAGTAGGGTATTTGTCCTAGGTCCTAAGACGCCTTTTTCATTATTCATGTTTCAGGGTCTTGTAATGCCCAGTTGACCATATTAGCTGTGCTTTAAATACAACTCTGTCACACACATAGAAACACACACACACACACACACACACACACACACACACACACACACACACACACTTGCAAATTGCCACCACCCCAGATTAGCAGTCTAGTCCATTCAAGTTACTGTGTCACTCTTTATAATAAGGCAAATAATTATTAAATACAAATTATAGCATGTAGTAAAGTTGCCCAATGGAGGTAAATACCAGCAGTTTTCAACAGTTAGCCAAAAATAATCACTTAACAATTAATAAATAAAAAATAGATGACCAGCCAAAGATTGTTTAAAAGATGATAAATAAAAATATTTTACTTAGAAAAGAGTGAGTTAAACAATGTAATGAATAGTTAAGTATACAATGATGTAATAAAATAGTATATGAATAACAGAGAATAATCTTTTTGAACTAATATGTTGCAGGAAGGAAAACATGTATCTCCAGCTATACTTTTTCCTTGCTGTTGTTAGCTAAAATATTTACTGAGCCCTAACTGTATAAACAAAACCTTCAAAACATATTTCAGGCAGTACTAAAATGGCAGGTAACAGAACTCAAAAGTCACACTCTGTTAATAGTATTGCTTTTCCTAAGCATTTTGCTTATATAATTTCTTACAGACTACAGATGCAACAAAGCAGGTTTTCTACTTTTACATATTAATGAGCCTATTTTTTATTTATTTGTCTTTTGTTGACCGGGTTAGTCCAACTGATCTAAAGGCTCATTTTCAGTGGAGACCTGAGGAGAAAAGCTCCACAAAAAGTACAATATGATGACTATACAAGAAATATTAACATGATATCAAAACAGCAAATATGCAAATTAACAAATATTAAATGAATAACATACAGAAGATAACATAGAGCACAACAAATTATATACAGAAGACCTAAAATAGCATATTGGATAAACCAGGAATAATACTTATTTAAAAAAATAAATGTAGTAAACCAGGAATAATACTTATTAAAAAAATAAAATGTAGGAACTGACACGATAGAAAAATGTAAAAAAAGAGTATTGAATATGAGGTTGAAATAGGGAGGTAGAGAATGCATAAAAGAGTAATTAAGTATAAGGTAGTGAGAAGAGATGAGAGAGAAGCAAGAAGATTACTTTGTTTTGGAGGAAAAAAGACAGTAAAATAGAGTATACAACTATTTAGTAGACAGAGAAAGGTTGCACAATATTTCTAATGTTTCCTTTAGGAAAGGGGGAGAATATTAAGGGCATTTACAGGGAGTTTGAGTTAGGTGGGGTGGTGGCAAGAGCAGGATGGTGAGTTAGCAAGGTAGTTTCTTAGCTCTTTTGAAGAGCAAGTTAGATTTAACAGAACATGTATTGTTGGGAAGTTTGTTCCAAGTATGGGATACTGAGCATTTATAGAGCAATCTGCCTATTGATTTGTTTTGTTTGTAGGTGTCGAGTAGGAATTGTTCTGAGCTACAGAGAGTGTGTGTAGCAGTATAGACGGATATAAGAGAGGACAGAGAGGGACAGTCTGAAGGCTTGTAAATTAGTGAATATGCCATTTGTAGTTGAGATAGCTGGAGTAGCTGTGGGAATTCAAGCCAATGTAATTGTGAGTGATGCAGTGGTGAGATTTATAGGAGAGGTTACAGGCAAATCTAGCAATTTGGTTGTAGGTTTGCTCAAGTTTGGCTATAAGGTTTGCTTGGTGGTGGGTAAATATAGGACATGAGTACAGTAGGTAGGGGAGGAGGTCGGCTTGGGCAAGAGAAACCCTTGAGGTAATGGATAGATATTTTTTGTTCCTGTACAATAGACCAAGTTTTGATTTTTTTTTTTTATGCAATGTTGAATGTGAAGGTCAAATTTTAGTTGGTTGTCTATTGTGATGCCAAGGAGTTTGATACTGGAGTCATCATGAATAATGGTGTTGTCCAGGGAAGAGATACAGAAGGAGGCACTGAGTTAGGACATAGTTTTGGAAGGAAAAGAAGTAATTTAGTTTTTTAGGGTTAAGGATGAGTTGGTTGTTAATCAACCAGTGTTCAATGGTGTTGAAAGAATGCTGTGTGAGGGTATGGTGGTCAGTGAGGTTATGTGAGCAGGTTACCAGAGTAGAGGTGTCAGCATACTGAATCAGTGAAGATGTACAGCATGCAGAGCGTAGGTTGTTTGTGAAAATATTAAAGAGTAGAGGTCCTAAGATGGATCCTTGTGGAACTCCTGTTTGGACAGATAGGAAAAGAGAGCAGGAAGTTTGCCATCTAACAGATTGTAGTATGCTGCTTACATAGCTAGAGAACCAGACAATAGTGGAGGAGGAGAAATTGAGATTGGATAGTTTAGATAGGAGCAAAGAGTGGGAGACAGTATCAAATGCTTTGGAAAGATCCAGGAAAAGGCATGACACCAGTTTATTGCTGTCTCTGGCCTTGGCAACAGTCTGGGTGAAGGATGGAAGGGCTGTGGAGGTGATGTGATGGGGCCTGAAGCCATGGAGAGAGGGAGTCAGAAGGTTTTCCTGAAGTAAGTATTTGAGAAGTTGTTTGTGAATGCATTACTTTAGGATTTTTGAGAGGGGGAGAGGATGTCTATGGGTTGAAAGTTAGAGGGGTCATGGAGGGGAATAGTATAAAAGGATTTTCAGATGTCAGGAAAGTGGATTCATTGATAGAATGGTTTGCAAGGATAGAGATGAGACATGTAATAGTATTAGCTGCAAGTTTGAGGAATTGTGGACATAAGTTGTCAAAGGAGGGATGACAAGGTTTAAGTTTCAGTGGGAGGGATTTTATATAGGCAGTAGAGATGGACTTTAGGGAAAAGGCTGAAGAGGGACAGGGGCTGGGGGTGGTATGGGATTGAGTTTGGTTTTGGTCTGGAGGAGTAAGTTTATGGATGGATTCTATGAAGTGACTATTAAGTAAAGTGGCAATTTCAAGTAGTGTCTTACTGGGGAAAGAGTTAGGAGTAGTAGACTTCCTTGGGTGAAGAATCTTGTTTATGGTATGCCAACAGTTTTTAGTGTTGGAGTTGTGGGTAGATTGTGCTTCCTGACAGAATTTTTTCTTGTCCTGAATAATGTGTCTTTAGCGAGGTTTCTTCATTCTTTGCATTTAAGGAGGAGAGAGGAGGATTTTGACTTTAACCATTGCTTCCAAGTACCATCTCTAGGTTTCATTGTGGAGAGGGTGTCCTTTGGTGAGCCAGGGAGCCTGATTAGTCTTTATTCTCATTTCTCTAGCCGGTGTGAGGGTGTTTAGTATGCTAAGGAAAGTGTTGGTGAAGTCAACAACAGCATCATTTAGAACAAGACCATAGAGGTGTGACCAATTAACTAGAGAGAGTTGGTAGTTAAAGATTTCCTCATTAAAGCTAGATAGATTACAGCATTCTCTATAGAGGTGGGTTTTGGTGGTGTGGGAGGGCAGCCTTTGAATGAAGGTTAGGAGGTGGTCACTTAGTGAGTCAAGTAGTGTGGTAGGATTGTGCTAGTGATTAGAGGTGGATATAAGTATCCAATCCAGATTTGAGGAGGTGTTTTTGTTGATGTGGGTGGGGGTTGCTATAAGCTGATTGAAACTGTAGAGACTGATACTAAGAGAGGGAGAATTTAGTCTCAATTTATTCCAATCAATGTTCATGTCTCATGGGAAAATGTTGGGAGATCCAGGATAAAATAAATTCTAGAATAGGTATATTGTTTCTAGGTGAAATATATATGGCAGTAATAGCAATTTTTTTGTATTGGTTAAGGTGACAGTTCAGAATGATAAGCTCGGCTGGATGGAAGTCAGGGAGGGAGAGTGGAGAGAGGTGAGGTTGAATAGCTCTGAGTACAGGATAGCAGCACCTCTACCTTTTTTGGATAGTCTGTCCTCACGGAAGATGTTATAGCCAGGGTGGAGGATTTCAGAATTAGATATATGAGGTTTGAGCCAAGTTTCAGACAGTGTCAGGATGTGTGGAGAATGATGTGCAATCCAAGCATGTAATTCAGTTATTTTATTGGTTAGACTTTGTAAGTTTATGGAGTAGATAGATATGTTCTTTGTTAGAGAGGAGGGGTGTTGATTAATCGTGAGTTGGTGGTAGTAGGGGTAGTTGTAGGGGAAGGGCCTGGATTGGGGTGGATATCTCTATCTTGCAGGAGAGTTGAATGAGGAAGATTAGATTTAGATTAGATTTAGTTTAATATAAGCAGTAGTTAGAAGGTTTTAACTTATATGTGGGGATAGATAGAGTATAGTTGGCATATTTATGTTTGTAGAACTGAGTGCTGGAGGTGTGGGAGAGATTAGGAAAAATAGGGAATTATTGTAGGCTGGGGTGTCTTGTGAGAGAGTGGTGGGTGGTGACGAATAATTTAGACTAGTGTGATAAGAAAATAAGCATGAGAGGATGAGGATAAAGGGGGTAGGAAGAAGTTCACTAGCATGTTGTAATAAGATAAGGGTGAGACAGGTAGGTGAGAGACTACTACTACAGAGATGAACAGAAGGGAGATTGTAGTACGGTATTAAGGTAGATAATGGGAAGTGATAATAAGGTAGGAGTAAGAGAGAAATAATTTAAAGATGTGAAATATGGGTGGAGGAAGGGCAACAGGAAAGAAATTGTAGTTTGGGAGTGAATGTGCAAGTGGGTGGAGTAAGTAGTAATTAGAGAGAGAGAGAGAGAGAAAGAGCAAAGAAGTAGGAGGGATTACACTAGGGAATGGAGTGGGATATTATTGGTTAATTGGAGTTAGGGTAGGGATAGGCTAGTATTTATTGACTGGAGTTCTGCGAGGGCCTAAAGAGGTGTGTGAAGTATAAAGTTAGGGTAGTTGGGGTGTGTGGGAAAGAGGGTAGGGTATGGGAGTGGAGTGAGCCTGAAGGGCGAATGGAGCGAGCTGGATGAATGATGCTGCTGCAGACCAAATAAACAAAAGAAAACAATCAGTAAGCAGTGTAAGTTGTACAGAGATTATCTCAGCTGTACTAGTAGGAGTTTAACGCTATGTAATTTCATGCAGGGAATAAGTGAAAGAGAGGAGGAGGTAGAGGCTGGAGTTGTAGAAATTAAATATTGTGAAAAGAAACAAGAATAGAAAATGGCAGCAAGGTACTATATTCATCATCATCAGCCTCCTTTTTCCTATTTGTTTCTACATGGGTCAGGGTATCATGTTAACTGTCGCCAACTCTCTCGAATCAGTACCACACTCCTGCCTTCTTCAACACTCATGCCTGACTGTCACAGATCTTCTTTCACAAAATCCATCCACTTCTTTGCTGGACTTCCAAGCTTCCTCTTACTTCCTTCCTGC
Source organism: Protopterus annectens (assembly GCF_019279795.1). Classification (NCBI taxonomy): domain Eukaryota; kingdom Metazoa; phylum Chordata; order Ceratodontiformes; family Protopteridae; genus Protopterus; species Protopterus annectens. The sequence continues at coordinate 775,571,990 of NC_056743.1, read as the reverse complement.
CCGTCCCAAATCTTCCTCACCAGATTGTCTTCTGCTTTTCTACGCATGTGCCCAAACCACCGTAATCTGTTCTCTTTGATATTTTCTGCAATTGGAGTTACTTTGGCTTCTGCTCTTATGTCCTCATTTCTTCGTCTGTCCCACAGTGTGCATCCTACCACCTTTCTCAGGCACTTCATTTCCATCATGTCTAGCTTCTTCAACTGTTCTGCCTTTACTGCCCAGGTTTCTGTACCATACAGTAGTACTGGTCGCACCATTGTCTTGTACACATTACTTTTCAGCTTCTTTGGCATTCTTCTGTCATAGACTACACCTGATGCTCTATGTCAGTTGGCTGCAGCCCCTCTGATTCTAGCTTTTACCTCTTTATTCAGACTACCTTTCTCCTCAACCACCCCTCCCAGATACTTGAAGCTGTTTACCTGTTCCACTATCTTCCCGTCTGTCTCTATTCTCAGCTTCTTCTGATATCATCAATTTGCTGCCATTACCACTGTCTTATCTGTGCTTAGTTTCATCCCATGTGCCTTCAGATTTACATTCCATTTTCCTATCCTTTGCTAAAGTTCTAGCTCAGAGTCTGCCTGTCCTGCCACATCGTCTGCATACAGCAGCTTTGTTGATCTGTCCCATCCATCTTGTTTGCTAATGTAGTCCATCACCAGTATGAACAACAATGTGCTCAGAGCTGAACCCTGATGTACACCCACTCCCACTGGGAACCCCTCTGTGAGGCCGAACACTGTTCGTGCATGAGTCACTGGATCCTTGTACATAGCCTGACTAATTCTGCTAATGTTTCTGGGACTTCAAACCACCAAAGTACTGGCCAGATCAGCTTTCTTGGGTCTTTATCATATGCTTTCTCCAAGTCAAGGAATGCCCAGTTGGACTCTCTCCTCATCTCTAACTTCTTCTCAAGTATCTGTATCAATGCAAACATTGGGTCAGTTGTGCTGCATTCTGATCTGAATCTGAATTGCTCATCTCCCATCTTACATTCTACTAATCTGCATATCCATTTATCAATCACCCTCTGCAAAACTTTCATGCAGTGTGGTAGGAGTTTGATGCTCCTGTACTCGCCACAGTTGTTGATGTCCCTTTTATTCTTGTACACTGGCACAAGTATGCTTATTCTCCAGTCATCTGGGATACACTTTTCTCTCCACATTGCTATTAGTACCCTCAGGAGCCATTTCTCCCCTATCTCACCCAGTATGTGCAGTGAATTCATCTGAGTCTGCTGCTTTCCCTGACTTCATTTTCTTTAGTGCTGTTCTTACTTCTTCTAGGGTGGCTCCTCTTTTTCTCTCATCATAGGCTGTTTCTGGGGCAGTACAGCTTCTGTGGGGTTTTCTTCATTCAGAAGCTGTTGGAAATACTCCTTCCATCTGCCTTTGATGTCCTGTGGGCTGATGAGAAGGTTGTTGCTAGCATCCCTTATGAAGGGTGTCTGACTATCTTCTTTATCTTTCTGTCTATGCCTTGCAACCTGATATAGTTTCTTTGTGCCCCTTACTGAGTCACTTTCCAGAAGTTGGTAGAGTGCCTCCAATGCCCTATTCTTTGATATTGCAGCTTATTTCTTAGCTTCTTTGTCAGCCAACCAGTAGTCCTTCCTAGTCTGGTCAGTCTTTTCTATCTCCCACTTCTTCCTGCACTCCTTCTCTCTTTGATTTGATTATTGAATCCCCATGTGATGTGGATATTCTACAAAAAAGGCCTTAGAGAAACAGATGCTTGGTGCCAGAGCCTTGGGCTCTAGCACATTGCCAAGAAATGTATATCCCCTTTGGGAAAAAGCTTGTACCCATGAATTACCACATAGGTGGCAGTACACTAAACACCGAAAGTGTGATAAGAGACTTACGGACACAAGTGGACAGTGCTCTCACCTTCGATAACCACATCACCACAACAGTCAGGAAATCCTTCTGTGTGGCACACCTCATTACAAAGGGCTTTTCATCCAGAAAAAAGGAGGTCATTGTCCCACTGTACTCATTCCTCATTAGACCCATTATAGAATACAACGCCTCATTTGGTATGTACCTCTCAAGACATCTGCAACAACTGGAATGGCTACAGAAATACCTCACTAAAAGAATCACAGGCCTAAAGTAGATGCCTTATGCTGACCGTCTAAAAAAACTCCAGCTATACTCTGTCGCATATCGTCTACTCAGAGGTGATCTCTGCTTAACATACAAGGCCATGTCGAACCCAGAACTGTTGGAAATGCTACACTTAAAGAAATTCCCATACCTCAGAGCCACATGCTCCAGGGATCTAAACCTTGTCATCACAATGTACAAAACATGCTGGAGGGATAGATTCCTGACCCAGAGGCTCCCCAAACTCTGGAATAGACTGCCCAAACATGTCAAGCAAAGCACCTCTTTGGTCCTCTTCAACAGGAACCTTGATGATTTTATGTGAGATAGGATATTCACCCCGGGGATCATGTCAGTCGCCTGCTAGACAGGGGTCCAGGGAAGTAAATATTGTGGGAAGAAATAGCCAGGGAATTGTTATAGCTAGGCTTGTATAGGCCCTAGGGCCGATAGCCTAGTATCAACCTACGAACCTATGAATCCTATGATGACTTCCTGGACTTCTGCATTCCACCACCAGCTTTCCTAATGTACCTTATTTCTATACCTGGCTCGGCCACATATCTTTTTTGTAGTCCTAATGCATACTGTTTTTAGGCGCTGGCACTCTTCTTCAACTCCAAGCAAGGTACTATATTGCAGGGTATTAACTGGTCAGAAAGGCAGGGGAGTAAAGGGGACTAATGGAAGGAACAGAAGGCACTGATGTGGTAGGTGGTAGAAAGAATACGAAGAGTAATGGGAATGGAAGGTGATAAATCTCTGGTGATGTTTAAACTAGCCTGCCTATATAAGGTAAACTGCAGTTAAGTATACCATAGATTGACCTACACTAGTGAAAACTATAATGTTCTCCAGATGTCGAGGCAACACTCTGTGCACAATGCATAGAGAGGCTTCACGCAGGTTTGGTAGGAGCCTTGGATGGAGACCTTTTTAGTTCTTTAGTTAGGGCTTAGCCACCTGTAACAGCATTTGCACATCACCGGAGAGGATATGGGAGGTCAGCGAGTGTGTAGTGAAGTGAAGAATTCTGACCAGATATATGCTTAATTCATTTTCTAACTGCATTTTTTATTGCTCTAACTTCATGGCCTGGGAAAAGTCATATCTGAAATTCAGAAATGATTACTATGAGTGCAAAGTCTTACCACCAGTGACTTCCCTCGTATAGCAGCTCTTTCCACTTTATAGACTGCCCTGGCACTGAGGTTTCCTGTTAGTAGTAGCATCAATATGGAACTGTGCATTCTCCCCCAGAAATGCTTGCAGTTCTTGATTTATGTTTGCTTGGCTGCATAAATTACCACAGGTAGTGGAAAATTTTAACACTGTGAAAAATTTGTGGTCAAGAATTGACTTGAGTTGAAGAACTTATGCTGCAGTTAAGTTCAACAAAGTTCAGCAGATATGTGGAGTGGTGTATGTGTGTTAGTGTATGTACATGTGTGAAAGTGTGTATGCATGTCTGTAGGGGTATGAATGAAATTGGATGGATGTGTGTTTGAGTATGTGTAGTGTGTGTGTGTGTGTGTGTGTGTGTGTATGTGTGTGTGTGTGTGCGTGTGTGTGTGTGTGTGTGTGTGTGTGTGTGTGTGTGTGTGTGTGTGTGTGTGTGTGTATGTGTAAATATATATATGGGTCTACTTCAAAGGATTGAAATTCAGAACATTGAACCTCTGATCATCGAAAACCAGAGGGTCGAAGTTTTGAAATATCGAACCTAAGAAAAAAACTAAAATGTGAAAATTTCTTATTTCATGTTTTTTGCAGGGGGGCAAGCCCATCTGCACCCCCCTCACACTTCCTGCTACTTAAATATGCCATCTCTGAGATTGCATTACAGTGAAAAGAATGGTAAAGTTCTTCTTCCGCACTGTACGCCAATCTGCATTCACAAGGTTCGATATTTCAAAAGTTCAATCATCTGGTCTTCACAGATCAATGATTCGATGTTCTGAAATTTCAGTACTTTGAAGGTGACCCATATATATCTATCCCTATCTATATCTATATATATATATATATAGATATATCTATATCTAATTTGATATATATAAATATATATATATATATATATATATATCTATATATATATATATATATATATATATATATATATATATATATATACACACACACACACACACACACACACACATATATATATATATATATATATATACATATTTATATATATATATATATATATATATATATATATATATATATATATATATATATATATATCTTTAAAATTTTATTTTAGTTTAAGGGGCTTTTTCCACCAGTGATTCCTTACGGAATATGTCAAGGACCTTGACACTTAATCTGCTTCCCCTTTTCTTCACATAGCAGAAATACAAATTTGTAAAAGCCTGCTATAGTAATTATTAATAAGATCTCTCCTTGAAGTGCAGAACAGAGGGTTAAGACTACACAATCATACTGATATATATATATATATATATATATATATACACCATATAGACCTGAGTTTCACTTCCTCACCTCCATTTGCTTAATTCAGCTTGTTTACCATGTAGCTCTGAGGACTTTACTTAAATAGACTGAAGCTCATAGATCACTTTAGATTTTATACATCTATAAATAAAGAAGCTAAAGCTAAAATACAGAGAAACATGTGCCTGGAGCAAACCATTAAATGTGAAGGATCTTCTGCCATTTCTCCTGAATACCTGAGTTGTTTGGCTTCTGCAACATACCTACAATCAATTGCATTACTAGCTGAGTTAAGTGCAAACTTGCAGTGTTCTAGCTGAGTTAAGTGCAAACTTGCAGTGTTAAAGATTGCACTGCATTTCATTTTTCTGTCTATTTAATTGTTTCATTGAATATTGTGTCTGTGTCTCTCTGTAGTTATTTATTTTTCTATTTAATTGTTTCATAGAATACTGTGGTCTCTGTCTGTCTCTGCAGTTAGTTTTCTGGCCGCCCTCTCTGTTCTTGTTCTGGTATTAATCTTGGTGGCTTTGGAATTGCCTGCCCCTCCTGTAAATTTGTGTTTGAACACTCCTCCTGGGTCTATCTCATTTTCTCACTAAACCGAGTGCAGTGAGATCATATTTTGACTTCAGACACTCCTACCAGTCCCATCTGTTCAGCTCTATCCCAGCTGTATTCCAATCTAGTGTCACTAACTCACTCTACCTAATACAGAGAGAACATTTGTGACGGGCAAACCACTTAGGTCCTTCATTTTGAATTATCTTCTGTTTTTCCTTTCTCCCTTTCCACTTTCCAAAAAAAAAAAAAAAAAAAAATTTCTAAGCTTGTTTCCTGCCTTTCCTGTAATTAGTCTAGTCCAGATACAGATTTGCTGTAACCAGGACCGTTTGTAAGTTTCTGAGCCCCCAAAGCCTTTCTGTGTTGGAGGGAAGCCTTCTAGCTTATCAGTGGGAGTGGTAAGCACTAGGTAGCCTATCTACCACAAGAGTGGTTTCTGGCCCAGAAATTGTAGTTTACTGGCCGTTTGGCAGTTTCTTCATCTCTTTCAACTTTCTGGTTTAAAAGCCTGCATTTGCTCGTTTCCCACCTTTCCTGTAACTAGTCTAGTCCAGATATAGATTTGCTGCATCCAGGACTGTTTGTAAGCTTCTAAGCCCCCCAAGCATTTCTGTGTTGGAGGGAAGCCTTCTAGCTTATCAGTGGGAGTCCTTAGTGTATTTTTGTGATTGCATTCATAACTTGGGCCGATGAACAAAACATCAAACTGACACCTGCTAAATGAAGCATTCCACCGTAACTGCAGTGAATGGTCCAAAAACAACTATTTCTTTTATAACTATTTAAGTACTTGGTCTATGTGATTTCCCGTTGTAGTCTTTACTGAGGTAATTTCATGAGGGGGTAGTACTGGAGCATTGGAGAAAATTGCTGAATTGAATAAGCTACAGACTTCCAGTAAGTGAGCATTAGTGGAACAGATAGAAGGACAGAGCCCTTTAGGAAGAAATAAGTATCTAATATATTTTCCTTCTATTTTATTATTGCTTTTATCTCCTGTGTTTTTTGTCCAAGAAGAGCTGTTCTGCCTGATCATCTCCTTTTTAAATATTAATTGGCGGCTGCTTTATCTTGAACATCTTCATTGAAATGGCTTCTCTCATGCTCTGCATGTTTTATATATGTTCCTGTGGTGTTCCAGACCTCCTTCAACAGTTCTCAAGAGAAATGTAAGTGATTAATAGCTTTTAATAATGCATTACATTGTGAGCCAAGATGTCTAGTATACTGAATGGTCTAAGGCCAAACTTCAATGACTCATACTAAGAAGAAATGCAGAAACAGTCCCATAAGTTATTTAAACATATCTGCAACAGTACTAAAATAGAAAAAAAATATATGTTTTTATTGGAAGCCTACCTAGCCCTGTCTGAACACCTAAAGATAGTAGCAGTAATTTTCTCATATATGGCCTTCTAAGTAGAACTGCTTTTTTCCCTTTTAGGTGCAGTTCTGTCAGCATCATATCAATTTTTGTATGTTTTCTCAAATATATCACCTTTCCCAACTCAGCCTTCCGTAGAATGTAAATGGATTTATTTTTTCTTTACCATTCTTAATGAAAGATGTCCTGATAGATTGCATACTAAGGGACAGTGTGACATTTTCAGCCAGTTATGACTAATCATTTTATTTATGATGAGTGGGATCTGGTTATATATATATATATATATATATCAGTAGTATATAGGAAAATGTTGCAATTTCTATTTTCTTTTTAGGGGAATGGTTGGTAGGGACACACTTGGAATGCAAAGGTTAGCCCCAGGTGGTGCTTGAAATGGGTCCTTAATGAATGAATCAATTGCTTTTGTTAACAAAGAATAAAGAAAGTACATTAAAGTATGTCTTGTGCTGTGCAGAGGACATATACATTTATTGTATATTTTCTCCAACAATGAAAAATAAAACTAAGCAGACTGCCACAGATGAATAAAACCGCTGCTCATCCTGCAGATATTATTATAATGGTAGTGGAATACATTTTCTGTCCTTTTCTGAAGCATGTTTTCTGTTGCTTAGTTAGAACTGTTCCAAATATGCATTTTGATTTTTATTGTTGATTAACAGGAATTAAAAAAAATCGCAAAACATTAACGTGCTTTTTCATGTTTCACAGTGCTGAAAATAAAATGTTTATTAGCAGTTTTGCCTTCCTGCTTCTGAATAGTGAATGCAACCTTCCTCACTTATCCAGCAATAGACTGCTTACCACGAAGAGTCGACCCAGCTACTGTTGCAAATGCTTCTCATTTGTATTGCTTGTTGGACATGTCATGTTATCCTCTTGGTCATTAGCCACAGCTTACGACCATAGGTGTGGATGGAGGCACAGAGTGTCTGATAAAATGAATTTTTTTTTGTATGACTTAGCTCTTACATCTGCATTACAATCCAGTGCCTGCAACATTTCCTCCAATACTACTACACTCATATACTAATTAATCTCTTGGTCTCCTATACCTTTGCTTGTGAACAAGACCCCAAGATGATTGTACTCTTACACCACAAGCAGCTACCCCCTCTCACCTGTAAATGTCAGTCTGTTGTTTGTTAAATTCAGCATAGCAACTGATTTAGCTTGGATGAATTTTAGAAAATGGAGTATTTTGATTTTAGAGAGTTCTACTGATTGAATTTCTGGTTGTAGGAACAGTACTAAATCTATAAAAGACTGAACAACTGTTTGTAGCATGTATCAAAACAGGTACACTGCATCCTGCTTAGAAAGCTGTTTCTTTTTTCAGATGATACCATGTAAGATAATTTGAATGTATGCGTGCTTTTAGGAATGGGGCCTCCTCCTTCCATCAAAAGATAAATAGTAGATTATCAGATTATAAAGAAAGACCTTAAAAGATTGCATTATTTTAGCTCTGTACTGAATATGTCATATATTGTCCTGTGCCTGTTTTCTCCCTCAGTTTTAGCTGATGCATATATACACCTATCTCTTATGTGGTCTTAATACTCAAGTAAAGAAAGTTAAAAGCAAAAAAAAAAAAAAAGAAACACAGAATACCTTAAGCCTGACCCACCACTACTACAGAAAATAAAGACTTAGAGCCTTGTATCACTTTAAAATAACATTAATGTAGAGCTCCTGATTTACTCTGGTTTGCAGTGCACCAAATGAATAAGCAGACCAACTATCTGGAAGTAGTGCAGCATTTTCTGTACTCGCAGACCTCAGTTAAACCCTCCTAGTTCTTAAACATTACCCTACTGGTGGATGAAAATTGAACACTTCAGCTTCAACTGCCTGAGGTTCAACTCACTGATGATTGGGGGATCCTACATAGGAAATCACTCTTGGTGAGTTGTGCAAGAAGGCATTCCCTTCTGAGGGCAATTTCCCCCTTCTTCATATTGGTGTGACCACAGAGTTGGTATATATAAGTTCAGGGGGTGCAGTGGAGCTTGCCCCCTGTAAAAACTGTTAAAGTGCTTTCAGTAGTACTTTTAGGCAAATGCAGTTTGGGGATTCTGACCCTCAATGCATTCAATTTAGTCCACTCATAGTGGGAGTGTTCTTATAGAGCTACATTTCTATAACTCATTTCAGCCCAATGTTAGCAAATTTATACATAAAATGTCTGTTTTTAATGATGCTCTATTAAACTTGCTTAACCAAAATCATTGACAATTTACTTGCAGACTAGGAATCCTCTGTCTTCTTTGTTCTTTCACAAAAACATTCTCTTGAAAGGCTTTAAAAGCTCTTCCTAGTCTGATGGTTACTAACCTATTCAGCTTGTAAGATGTATTTATAAATTATATGTTTATGTATCCATGCATGTTGGTCAAGTTAGTTCCACTAGGCCTGTGGTCTGTTTTCAGGGGGGAGACTCAAAATGATATTTATCCTGACTAGGAATAACTCAGCTAAGACATTTCCCTCCTATTCCACAGAATGGCCAATGAGCTGTCTCTCTTGTGGAACAGTGAGGGAAGATGTAGTGGAGAATAATGGTGAACTACAAATAATACACTAATAATGCACTTGGAGAAAAAGAGGCCACACAATGTTTTTCCCCTTTATTTCTTTCTTTCTGGATATTTAATTGCATAATGTCTGGAAAAAAATTAACAATTTGAGGAATCTGGGCATGAGAAGAAAAAGACACTGCAGTGATGGGAAATGAATCATTCTGAGTGGACTGCTCATAAAAGGAGAAATGAAGTGCTAAAATGAATGCAGAATATGAAGACCCTGCCATGGTGGTGCTGCGGTAGCGTTGTCGCCTCACAGTAAGACGCCCTGTTTGGTTCTCAGCTAGAGCGTCTTCTGTGTGGAGACATGTGTGAATGGGTGTACCCTCATTGAAGGTTGTGCGTCAGGGCCAGCAACTCGGCACGTAAAAATCTACTGCCAATCATTAGCGGACCGGAGGTCCGCTGTGGCGACCCCTAAGTGGGAAAAGCCAAAAGACACAACAACATAATCGACAGTTATGATGATGAAACAGATTTTGTTAAACCTAAGAAAGTTGTGAGAATAGTTAAAAAAAATTCTGTAGATATTCGTAATAGTAGTGAAGGTTACAGTGTGGCGAATGGGATAATTTTACGATGTTGTGGTCACTGACCTGGAAGAAATAAACTCAAATGGACTAAGAGATGTGAAAAATAAATAGGAAAGGAAAATTATAAAAACAAAGTAAGAAAAGAGAAAAGAATGCACAATGTTTGTGAAATTATTATTTTATGTTAAAAGTAAAACTAGGAGATACGCTGTTAGATTGGCACCACTTTTCCTGAAAATCAAAAACTCTGAAAATGTTTTGTCAAAAGCACTTCTGATGAAACTTGGAGTAACTCTTTTTTTGCAGGGAGGTAAGCCTTTCTGCACCCCCCCCCCCATGGGGGGCACCTCCCAAACACCCTAACATAAATATACCTACTACAAGGTCACACAAAACTGGAAGAAAGCAAATACTTCATTATCAGTAAAAGTGCTTTGGTGAAACATTTTCAGAGAGAGACAGCAGTGATATGGGGACTGTAGTGAGTTTGAGTATCAGAGATATTGGTCTCTCAGGCAGAGACTGAGAAAGTATTGGGAAGTCATACAGAACAGGACCAGTAGAGGACAAGACTATCGGAAATATTTTCAGCAGAATTTATGACCAGAAGAACTACTTATAAACTGTAAACCATTATTTTCTCTTGAGAGACTTTTGGGTTAACTTGCCTTTATGGATTCATGTCAATTTGTCAAAGGCAGTTTTGGTGAAAGTAAAAAACTGAAAATCAGTTTGCCAAAACCATCTTCAGCAAACATTAAAAGAACTTGACCCATATATCCTCCATGTGAGGGGTACACCTCACATCCCACCAGAATTATATATATATCAACTCAAAAAAGTATTCAACCAGCACACAGAAGCCAGCCAACAATCCAAGAAGACCTTAATGATTGAAATTAAAGGTTTAGCACTTTCTTCCCCTGTAGGGACTTCCTCAGAACAACCATCATTCAAAATAACCAGCCTTTATATACCCATTAATAATCAACTATTACTTAATTAGTTAAAAGTCACCCCCATTAAAGTGAAAACACATAAACATTAAAAATACTGTAAAATGTTAAAAAGCACGTTACATAGTAAATATATAAATAAATATTATATATACATTTTGCAAAACATTAACTGCTGAAAAATGCATAAAACCATAAAAATTATGAAAAAAGTTTCACACACAATAATATACATATAATACTAAATGATGTACACCAGTGAACCCATGATTTGTTTTAGCTTCAAAATGCAAGCTATATTGGTAATTTCATTAAGCCCCGGAAACCTAGTTGCATCCATATTAACTGCCACTTTAATTCACTACAATCTAAGAGCAAATCAGTCACTCTCCCCTGGGTCCTTACATAACTGTTCCACTATTAAAAATGTAAAACTATGATCTCTATAGTCCTTGATATGTCTATAAAGAGCATTGGTGACCTTGGCTTTCCTAATATCATAAATATCATATCATAAATATGTTCACTAATTCTATTTTTAAAAAGTCTACTAGTTTTCCCTATATAAAATCCAAAACAATTTTGACACTTAGCCAAGTAGACTATATTTGAACTACAACAATTATAATGTCCATTGATATAAAAATTAGAGATATTAATTTTAATCCTTTCCTTGGTCTCCAAAATGTAACTAGACCAGTTACACCTTCCACATTTATAATTTCCTGCTGGTCTATTTGAACAGCCACCCCCGGACTCCAAGTTTAATTCAAATACATTTTTCAGGGATCTATCTTTCCTAAATACGACTTTTTTGGGGGGGCTTTTCCCACTTTTTGCCCAATGATTGTGTCAAAACTTAAAATATCCCATTAAACATTATTTTGGCCACTGTGCACACCTCCAAGGGCCCCCCCCCAACTTCAGGCAACTATAGCTTCATCTCTCACCACTAGGTGGTGCAACTAACAATATACTTCCTGAATCTTTTCCCAAATAAATCTGCCTTCCCATTAGAATTCCTATAAAGTAAGGGTAGTACCATTTACCTTGTGTATTTTGTCCCCTGAAAAATGTGTCTACCTTTGTTGATTTATTTACACACCAAGACCATAAAAGTAGCATTTCTGCAACTATCTGCTTATACTCCTACCTTTCTACCTCTGCCTCTTTCCTGTTTTCACTTACCATACAGCTCCAAGTTTTCCACTTTTCATACTGATTGTTTTTCTTTTCACTCTTCTCTGAAGGGAGCCTGTCTGCTTTGTTTACCCTTGCTACACTTGGGATCACTCCTCTACCCTACCATACCCCCATTCCCACTCACCCCTGCATCACCTAGACTTCCCCCAATCAGCAATCCCCCTCCCTCCACTAGTCACACCTCAGTTAACCAATACACTATTTGTAACACTCATCACAACTTAATTGCAACTGTCCTTAATCACACTGCTCCCAGCACACTACACCAACACTCCTCTGTCCCTACATCTTCTTGGAATGAAGCCAATTTTCAGCAGAGGCCCAGGGACAAACACTCATGATGCATGTTTTTGTAACGTAGGAAGAAACCAGAGTACCTGGAGGAAACCTACATGTTTATTCTGTCAAACAATTGAGCTGACAAATTGTCAAACGTCATATGGTCCAACCAATATCATTGACAATTCAGTCTGTCAAAACATTTGGACTGAGATCGTGTTGTAGTAGGAATCAGGAAACTTGCTCTTTTCCCCACTGTAGTGCAATCTCAGAATTGGTAAATATAATTAGCAGGGGGTGTTTGGGTGCAGTGAGGGAGATTTTGTGGTGTATGCAGGTGTTGTCTTTGTTTTGAGTTTGTTTCAATGGGCTTAACTTTTGATGATATGGGTTCAACCATATGACATTCAACAATTTGTCTGTTCAATTATTTGAAGGTATCTGGAAGAATATAAGCTGTTATAACACTGTATTTAATGATATGTCTAAATGTATAGTTTCTTATTTTAAATGTTCTCAATAGATATTCTTGTTATTATTATTATTATTATTATTATTCATTATCAGTAAAAGTGCTTTGGTGAAACATTTTCAGAGAGAGACAGCAGTGATATGGGGACTGTAGTGAGTTTGAGTATCAGAGATATTGGTCTCTCAGGCAGAGAGTGAGAAAGTATTAGGAAGTTATACAGAACAGGACCAGTAGAGGACAAGACTATCGGAAATATTTTCAGCAGAATTTATGACCAGAAGAACTACTTATAAACTGTAAACCATTATTTTCTCTTGAGAGACTTTTGGGTTAACTTGCCTTTATGGATTCATGTCAATTTATCAAAGGCAGTTTTGGTGAAAGTAAAAAAATTCAAAATCAGTTTGCCAAACCCATCTTCAGCGAACATTAAAAGAACTTGCCCCATGTACCCTCCATGTGAGGGGAACACCTCACTTCCCACCAGAATTATATATATCAACTCGAAAAAGTATTCAACCAGCACACAGAAGCCAGCCAACAATCCAAGAAGACTTTAATGATTGAAATGAAAGGTTTAGCGCTTTCTTCCCCTGTAGGGACTTCCTCAGAACAACCATCATTCAAAATAACCAGCCCTTATATACCCATTACTAATCAACTATTACTTAATTAGTTAAAAGTCACTTCCCATTAAAGTGAAAACACATAAACATTAAAAATACTGTAAAATGTTAAAAAGCACATGTGTTACATAGTAAATATATAAATAAATAGTATATATATACATTTTGCAAAACATTAACTGCTGAAAAATGCATAAAACCATAAAAATTATGAAAAAAGTTTCAAACACAATAATATACATATAATACTAAATGATGTACACCAGTGAACCCATGATTTGTTTTAGCTTCAAAATGCAAGCTATATTGGTAGTTTCATTAAGCCCTGGAAACCTAGTTGCATCCATATTAACTGCCATTTTAATTCACTACAATCTAAGTGCAAATCAATCACTCTCCCCTGGGTCCTTACATAACTGTTCCACTATTAAAATGTAAAACTATGATCTCTATAGTCCTTGATATGTCTATAAAGAGCATTGGTGACCTTGGCTTTCCTAATATCATAAATATCATATCATAAATATGTTCACTAATTCTATTTTTAAAAAGTCTACTAGTTTTCCCTATATAAAATCCAAAACAATTTTGACACTTAGCCAAGTAGACTATATTTGAACTACAACAATTATAATGTCCATTGATATAAAAATTAGAGATATTAATTTTAATCCTTTCCTTGGTCTCCAAAATGTAACTAGACCAGTTACACCTTCCACATTTATAATTTCCTGCTGGTCTATTTGAACAGCCACCCCCGGACTCCAAGTTTAATTCAAATACATTTTTCAGGGATCTATCTTTCCTAAATACGACTTTTTTGGGGGGGCTTTTCCCACTTTTTGCCCAATGATTGTGTCAAAACTTAAAATATCCCATTAAACATTATTTTGGCCACTGTGCACACCTCCAAGGGCCCCCCCCCCAACTTCAGGCAACTATAGCTTCATCTCTCACCACTAGGTGGTGCAACTAACAATATACTTCCTGAATCTTTTCCCAAATAAATCTGCCTTCCCATTAGAATTCCTATAAAGTAAGGGTAGTACCATTTACCTTGTGTATTTTGTCCCCTGAAAAATGTGTCTACCTTTGTTGATTTATTTACACACCAAGACCATAAAAGTAGCATTTCTGCAACTATCTGCTTATACTCCTACCTTTCTACCTCTGCCTCTTTCCTGTTTTCACTTACCATACAGCTCCAAGTTTTCCACTTTTCATACTGATTGTTTTTCTTTTCACTCTTCTCTGAAGGGGGCCTGTCTGCTTTGTTTACCCTTGCTACACTTGGGATCACTCCTCTACCCTACCATACCCCCATTCCCACTCACCCCTGCATCACCTAGACTTCCCCCAATCAGCAATCCCCCTCCCTCCACTAGTCACACCTCAGTTAACCAATACACTATTTGTAACACTCATCACAACTTAATTGCAACTGTCCTTAATCACACTACTCCCAGCTCACTACACCAGCACTCCTCTGTCCCTACATCTTCTTGGAACGAAGCCAATTTTCAGCAGAGGCCCAGGGGCAAACACTCATGATGCATGTTTTTGTAATGTAGGCAGAAACCAGAGTACCTGGAGGAAACCTACATGTTTATTCTGTCAAACAATCGAGCTGACAAATTGTCAAACGTCGTATGGTCCAACCAATATAATTGACAATTCAGTCTGTCAAAACATGTGGACTGTGATCGTGTTGCAGTAGGAATCAGGAAACTTGCTCTTTATCCTACTGTAGTGCAATCTCAGAATTGGTATATATAATTAGCAGGGGGTGTTTGGGTGCAGTGAGGGAGATTTTGTGGTGTATGCAGGTGTTGTCTTTGTTTTGAGTTTGTTTCAATGGGCTTCATTGTTGATGATATGGGTTCAACCATATGACATTCAACAATTTGTCTGTTCAATTATTTGAAGGTATCTGGAAGAATATAAGCTGTTATAACACTGTATTTAATAATATGTCTAAATGTATAGTTTCTTATTTTAAATGTTCTCAATAGATATTCTTCTTCTTATTATTATTATTATTATTGTTATTATCATTATCATTATTTTAGTGGCTGTATAAGGAGAATAACATTTAAAAAAGTTGTTTCATTATTATATCTGATCGCATTATATAGGTTCATAGGTTCGTACTAGGCTATCTGCCCTAGGGCATTTATAAGCCTAGCCAGAGTGTGTGTGGCTTTCACCACCCCTTTAGGATGAGAATACTACGCCCATTTAGGGTTTAGTTTACTGTGCCTCTGTCTAGTAGTGACACAGAGATGACCCCCGGGGTAAACCTATGATCTCCCATCCACTCGTCAAGACTTCTCTTGAATAGAGTTAGTGAGGGGCTCTGCCTAACATGGATTGGGATTCTGTTCCAGAGTGTAGGGAGCCTCTGGGTTATGAATCTGTCCCTCCAGCACATCCTATTTATTTCTGTGTTGAGGTTTAAGTCTCTTGCTCTCGTGGCTCTGATGGATTTGGATTTTTTGAGGTGGAGCATGTCCATTAATTCCGGATTGGACATGGCCTTGTACGTTAGGCACAGGTCACCTCTGAGTAGGCGGTATGCGACTAAATAGAGCTGGAGTTTTTTCAGTCGGGCAGCATATGACATATGTTTAAGACCCTTTATTTTCTTGGTGAGGAACTTTTAGGGTCTTTCCAACTGCTGCAGGTGTCGGGTAAGATACATCCCAAATGGGGCATTGTACTCAATCATTGGCCTAATAAGAGATGAGTACAGGGGCACAATGACCTCGCTTGATCTAGATGTGAAACCCTTCATGATAAGGTGGGCAATATAGAAGGTCTTCCTAACCACTTTGGCAATGTGAGTGTCAAATGAGAGGTTACTGTTTACCTGGGTCCCTAGGTCCCTGATTACCTCTTCCGTACTAAATGGATTACCACATATGTGGTAATTTGTGGGTACCTTGTTTTTCCCAAAGGGTATGACTATACATTTTTTGGCGTTAAGCTTAAGGCCATGGCTCTGGCAACAATTATCCATTTCTATGAGTCCTTTCTGAAGGATGTTTGTGTCCGCTGGAGTATCAATTATGGCGCCCAGTTTGCAGTCATCTGCGAACTTTGTCAGCCACAACCCTCCTATGTTTGCCTGTACCTCAGAAAAATAAATGCCAAACAAGAGGGGTCCCAGGACTGAGCCCTGTGGGACACCGCTTGTGACTGGCTTAGAGTCTGACATAGCTCCAGCAACTCTGACCCTGTGGGTTCTGTCCTTGAGCCAGTTTGCAACCCATCTCGTGACATATGGGTTTACATTTAAGCTGCTGAGTTTGTCTATGATGCCCGAGTGTGGTATTGTGTCAAAGGCTTTTGCAAGGTCAAGGTAGGCTGTGTGAACTGCCTTACCTTCATCAATGGCCTTAGTGACGGTTTCAAAAAAGTCGACCAAGGCTCGTCAAGCTTATGGGGTGGTAATTTCCAGGGTCTGTAGAAGCACCGCCTTTGTGAAGTGGGACCACTGTTGCTGTATGCCACTCTTTGGGTATGCATTCTGTAGTAAGGCTAAGATTAAACAGCAGCCTTATGTTTGGGTTTAGTTCCTCTTGGAGTTCATGTAGCACACAGCCCGGGACACCGTCCGGTCCCATTGATGCTGTGTTTTTAGCTTTAGAGAGGGCGGCTCTCACCTGGGCATCTGAGATGTTAGGGAGGCTACACTCTGCTGGGATAGTTATTTCTCCTTTTGGGGGGGAGGGGGAGGAGAAATTTGCACTGAACCTATCTGCCAGAATGTTGGCAATGTCAGTGGGTTCAGTCTATTTATTGTCATTTTGGACTAACTCTGAGCATATCTGGAGTTTCCACCCAGGTTTCTAACATAGCTAAAGAAGGCCTTGTGATTATCTTTTCTGTCTTTTGCGATTTTTCTCTCAAAGTTGGCCTTGGATGATTTTATGAGTGATCATAGTTTTTGCTAGTACTGATCAGAGATGCCTTCCCATTTAGGGATTTTGCTCTGTCATGTAGTAGCTTCCTCCTTCTGTTGTAAAGTTTGTTTATGGCTGGGGTCCACCAGACTGGGCGCCTGCCTTTGGGGGAATGGGTCTTGGTTTTATTCGGGATTGCAAGATCCATGCATTCTTGAAGGTGCCCGTAGAAGGCATTTGCAAAGGATTCAGCAGTGTGGGTTGTGGTTTCCACTGGCCCAGGGACCTTGAAGGATACCACTTCAGTCTTAAGAAGTGTGAAGTTGGCTTTTGAGAAGTTCTTCACTGTGGTCTTTTGTGCAGGGGGTGGGGGCGGGATGTGGATTTCCAGTGTGATTAATTTATGGTCTGATCTTACCAATGAGGGATATACTTCCAGTGTGGAGCATTTTGTCCCCATGTTTGTGATGATCAGGTCTAGTATATTGTCTCCTCTTGTGGGAATGGTGACTAGTTGTTCCATCGCATTTGAGTTTATGAATTCTAGGAACCTTTGGGCTAGGGTGTTTGGGCTTGAGTAATGTTCCCAGCCTATGTTTGGGTAGTTGAAGTCTCCCAATATGATGGTATTTGGAGAGACATTCATACTCTCCAGTGTCTTCAGAAAGGCTGTGTGAGTTTCCTGAGTTTGAGAGGGTGGTCTGTAGCATGCTACAAATTGTAAGGCAGTTTTCCCTATGGTTAGTTGCACCTGGATGGTCTCCGATGCTTCGTGCATTGCCACTAACCTGGAGGTGTGGGTATCTTTGATGAATATGGATACTCCCCTTCCTTTTGTGGTTCGGTCCAAGTTTTGGGGCCGGAAAGCATGATATGAGGTAAAACCTGATAGTGCTGGGGTGCCCTCAGGAGCCTTGAACCAGGTTTCAGTCACTGCACAGACATCGATGTTCTCCATACTGAGGAAGGCTTCGAGGGCGTGCATCTTGAGGTTTAGACTTCTGGCATTGAGCAGCATTACCCTTATTTATTTCCACTTGTGTTTTCTAGGGAGGTAGGTTTGTCATTTGAGCCTTGCCTAAAAAAGGCACTATGGGGGTGGCAAGAGCCAATATCCGGAAGCCCAGGGGTGACAGGTGCAAGCCATCCCTTGCGAAGCAGCATGGCTTGTCGAGCATGTCATCCCAAGCAGACAGACATTGGATCCCCTTTGAATGACACCAGTAATTAAGCCAATTGTTAAAACTGATCATTTTGTCTTTGTACTGTGGCATCATTCTTGGTGAGGGTAAGATGCTGCTCAGGGTCAGGGTCATACCAGCCTGGGCTACATAATCAGAGAGCTCCTCTATGTCTCTTTTCATGTAGTCCAGGGAGGTACATCTCAGGTCATTCACACCGGCATGTACAATGACTGAGTTATATTTGTACTTGTTGTGGAGTGACCTGAGGGCTTGTGTTATGTGGCGGATTCTACCTCTCGACAGGCAGCTTACTGTGACCTTATCCTTGTTCAGTCTGGTGAGCGGGACGTCAGTGTGTCTGACTATTGAGTCACCTATTACAAGTGTGTCTGGCATGTTGTTTGGCCTTAAGGGCTGTGACTGTTTAGCACACTAACTTTGTGAACTATGTGTTGCATGTGCTATGTCTTGAGGTGGCGGTTACTTGGGTGTCTGCTTTGGAGGCCTCTGTTGTTTTGGTAGATTTTTAATCAGCACCTCCGAGTATGTTTTTGTGTGTTTATGTGTTTGGTTTGCAGTTGTAATAGTTCTATGTGAGACTGGGTTTGTGGTGTGCATTGTTACCTTCTCCTCCTGCCTGGTCTTGCCAGTACTGAATTGAGAGAGCTCAGCCTCCAGTTTGGCTATATAGTTGCATCTCTCGCATATATTTGTATTTGTTGGGAGGAGGAGAGGGTTGTCTGTGTACATGAGGCAATTGTAACATTTTCTCAAGATTCCCAGATTCACCAGCTGAACAGGAAAGGATGCCAGCAACTGACCCTTCGACATGCTAGAATAGTGAAAAAGATTGCTGTGTAACTGAGTCAGAAAGGATCTATAGGGAAATGGGTACTCAAGGGAATTAAGGTGAAAGAAGTACTTTCTTTTGTTTAAGAGTGCTTTACCTGTATAAAAAATGCTTTAGGAGCAAGTGCTGAGCTTTTCAGTTAGAGAATAGGCTGTTTAGATTGCCAGTAGAGCAGTTCTAAGGGAAAAATTGAAGAGTAGACTTTACGGAGCCAGAAATAGTTTAAACTTCATTAACCGGCGCTGCCCTATGCTGCTCTATGAGCAACTTCGGGCTAATTTGCGCTAAAACGCGCTAAAGTGCGCAAAAGCGGGCTTTATAGCAGGGGGTTGAAAAGAGCCAGGAATTGACCCAAAATGGCCAATAAACTACAAGTTGCTGGGCTGGAACCAATCCTCTAGGGACAAATAGGTTGCTCAGTGCTCCCCACTCCCACTGGTGAACAAAGAAGCTTCCTCTTATCCAAATAAGGATATGGATAGCACAGGAACTAAGACAAAGCCCAGAGATCAGCAAAATCTGAAGACTGGACTATTCTAGTTCAGAAAAGCGGGAAAACAAGGATATATATATATATATATATATATATATATATATATATATATATATATATATATATATATTTTTTTTTTTTACAGAGATAGGAGAAAAAGATACAGTAACAAACAGTAAATGCTATAAAACGGCTAGTGCCATTTAGTCCAATAAATTGACTGAGGATGTGTGTCCTTTGGAACTTTTTTCTCTGAACACAACACATCCCACCACTTATTAGTGTCTTTGTTTATTCTTCTATTTCTTTAAAAAGTTATTTCTTGTTGACATACCTGTGTTTTTTAAATGCTTCACAGTTTGTGGGTCACTGCAGAAGTGGCTGTGTTTGAATACTATGTAATATACTTTCAAAATAAGAAACACTCCAACAGCACTATACTGGCAGATCGTTTTGGTGTATTTTACTAGAAATGGAATGTCTTAAAGATATGACCATTGGTTTACTGAAGTGATAACATCATTACCTAATTTGTTAGTTCATCATTAGATGTAGGCAAAGCACATTCCTGTGCATATCCTTACATTGGTTGTCAAAGACAGACTGGTGGATTAATAAAATAAAGTTCCTGTTGCGATTTCAGTCCTTAAAACTGTGAGACTAAAAGGATGACTATGTTAACTGTACAACAGTCTCAGAGTTTGTAGATACCCTTCAAAAGCACTTTCATCTGCTACAGAATTAGGCAGTGATCTTATCCTCTCATCAGCAAACAGTACAGCCTGAGATCCTAAAAGCCTCACTGACATTAGCATTACTACTGCACGATTGTGGTCAGTTGGGTAAATTAATTTCCTTTCTTTTTTGTGATTCTCATGTATAGCAATGCATAGGTTGACTCAGCTGTTTGATGTAGACTAATTATTAAAATATGGGCCTGGGCCTGAAAAAAAAAATCAAGAAACTACAAAAGGTTAAAAACAATATGGCTATGGCAATCAGCATAAGAGGCACAGTCATTATGGCCTTAAATCACATTATGCAGCTTGCAAATAAATCTTTTTGCCATGGCTATCAGCATATGAGGCACAATTGTTGCAGTCTTAAGCCAGATCATGCAGCAAAGAAATCAGTCTTTTTACAGTCACACTCTGTGGCTAGTTATATTATTCCATCATAAATAACTACTGTTTTTGCATGAAAACATAAAAAATTAAGTGGACTCTACAAGCAAATTAAAACACTGTAATTGATGTTTCTTTGACCAACATAGTTTTATTATTCATCTAAATTTACCTAATGGATAGACACTTTTCAGAGCTTTGACTTCAGAACAGAATTTTGAGATTCTGGATTCCAAGGGAAATAGTCCTTGGCAAATAGTCCATGTCTTAAATGTGCATAGGTTGGGATGGGGACTAGGGGGGTGGGGGGGCTAAGAACAGAATGCAGCAATAGACTTTTGATAACCAATAAGGACTAATTGACCTTCCTATTCCACCTATTTCCCAACATACTAGATAATTACTGGCTATGCTGTAGATGCTTCTTAATTAACTGCTTTTTTCTTTCATAACCCTCAAAAAGATTTCTATTATGCCTGTCCATCGTCCTCCTTCTTCAAAACTACATACTAAGGTCTTCTAATAATCTCTCTCTTGCTGCATGACCAACAGTGTGACATTTTAAGGCTTGATTTGTGTGGAGCACTTCTGCTAAACACTAAACAAACAAATCTAACATTTGATCATCTCCATAACAATAAATTAAGAACTGCTTCTTCCACCTAGACTTTTTCCCCTGATTCCGCTCCTTATGGTAATCTGACTTCCAAAGTGCCTCCCTTTCCTTTTTCATTGTTATTGTCTGTTGTGTAAGGTATTTATAAACTTTTCCCACCCACCACTCTAGCAAATCCCTGTAGAAACACAATCCTTAAACCACAATAGCTCTCCCTAATATAGGACCGGACAATATGGATATCCAGTTTCCAAATGTCTCTGTAGCCATCTTGGTAGATATGAGCATCCTGAGACAATGTAGCAATTGCCTTATGTTCTCAGACAACCAATTAATATTCAATTTCCTTGGAGGCAAAAATCTCACTTACAAATGAGGTTGTGAAGAATACACACAATACATCCTTCACACATACCACTCATCACACATTTAGATCTTCTTATGCTGAGGCACTTAAAAGAAACCTTACTAAACCTCAAAGACATCTTTAAGCCATCTAACAGCAACACCTTTCCTTAGCAATCATTAAAGCACACACCAAAAACAACACAAAACACCACACACAAGCCTACACCCAATGGTCCGCAAAGAATGAAGCCCATAAGGCAAGCAAACACTTTACCTAATAGTCTTGTGAATGAAGATTCCATTGTATTATGCACATATGCCCCACTCACCAGGTTAGACAAGGACAAGATAACTGTTAGTTGCCGATCTGGAGCCAGGATCTGCAGTATCATGAATGTAATCAAGTCACTGCACCCCATGTATCAATATGATTCAATTATAGTCCATGTGGGTGTAAATAACCTGAGACTTACCACGACGGACTATATGAAAAGAGACATCATGGATCTCTGTGATAAGTGCCAAAAACAGGTATGAGCCTTGCATTAACAGCATTCTACCTTCACCAAAGATGATGCCACAGTATGAAATCAATTGAGTTTAATAATTGGCTTAGTTTCCTGTGTCACTCCAGGGGAATCAAGTATCTGTCAGCAGGGAAAGACATGGTTAACAGACCACATTGCTTTGCCAAGAATAGTCTTCACCTGTCCCCCCTAGGCTTTCAGATATTGGCTAAAACTTTATCCACCCCCTTAGAGTCTTTATTTTAGACAATGCCAAAATGAAAAAACTACCAACATAGCAAAAACGACTCAAAGCAACCTTAAGGTATTACTGCTCAATGCTGTGAGCCTAAACAAAATAAAACCCTCCCTGCAAGCCCTCCTCGCTATGGAGAATGTAGACATCTCTGTCGTTACCGATAGTTGGTTTAAAGCCTTAGAAAGTACTCCAGCAATGCAAGGTTGCAGTGACTTCCCACGCATTCAGACTGAGAAAACCACAGACAGTGACTAAAGGTGGAGGTGTCTCTATCTACGTTAGCAACAAATATACCTCCAAGTTGGTCAAACAGGATGATACCATGGAGTTCATACATGTAGTGGCCACCTTAGATAAGGTCCCTTACCATATCCTAGCTAGCTATAGGTCACCATCTATGCCCCAAGAGTCTCACAACTCTTACCTACACCTATTAGAGGCATTCGCCATCCAATCAAATACCCTATTCATGGGTGATTTAACTATCCTTCTATAGACTAGGAATCATACATTGCCCTAAACTCACAGGCACAAGACTTTCTGGACTTTATTAATGCAAATACTGTTGTCCAAATAGTGCGTGCTCCAACCAGAGGATCAAATATACTGCACCCCACCTCCTGTGTCACATCCTCACTAGTGAAGTTGGATCACATAGCTGTCTCCTTTGAAATAAAAATCAACTTGGAAAACTCAACTAAACTTGTAATAGTTAGGAACTATTCTAAGGCAAACTATATCCTGTTATGTGAAGGTTTGTCAAATTTCAAGGTTTACCTAATGCCAAGACCACATCTACCTATCTATACAGAGTTATTCACAGAAACCCTGTACAAACATGTAAATGATTGCATAGATGCTGCTGTACCTACCAGAAGCAAGCCCAAAAAAAACCACCAAAAACAAAGTCCACTGGTAGACTCCACCTCAACAGGGTATCTAACAAAAGAAAAAAAGTCATGGCCATAATCAGTAAGAGCAACTTCCATAAAGAAAAGAGTTCTCTGATTCAACTAAACAGGAAACAAAGAGGACTAATTAAGTCTAAATAGGCCAACTACAAAGTCAGGATAACCTAAGGACAGTCTAAAGGCCTTCTTCAGCTATGTCCAGAACCTTCAAGGTAACATACAGCAGTGTGCTGAACTAGTGGTTAATGGCACTGCCTTCACTGATCAGGGAGACATACTGAATCTATTGGCCAATAAATTCAGTTAAAACTTCATCCCACCACTCCCCTCCAGCTACCCCCTTTGAAATCCCTTTTAGCATACCCCCCCACCTATTAGCAGGGATTAGGTTCTGGTACCACTCACTAAGGCCAAAAACACTGCCTCAATTGGCCTCGACAGTAACCATGGTTGCCTCCTGAATAGTCTAAAGCATGACCTATCAGGACCACTTGAGCCACTCTTCCAATTACAGCCTCATAACAAGTTATGTACTAAGTGAATGGAGGACTGCAACGGTCATCTCTCTTCATAAGGGTGGACCATCAACTAACCATGGGACCTCCAGATCCATCAGTCCAACAAATCTAATGTGCAAAGCCATGGAATGAATTATTTTGGAAATGATCAACAAGGGCATTGGCAAGTTACAGACAATGGACCCATCAAAGTTTGACTTTGTTAAAGGAAGGTCATGCCTTCTTAACCTGGTTTATTTCTTCGAGAAGGTCATCAAGGCAATGGATGAGAGTAAAACAGTGCATACCACATACCTTGACCTGTCCAAGGCATATAATGTAACACCCTACTTAGGCATCATTGACAAACTCTCTGAACTAAGCATAAATCCCTACATAACTTGCTGGATTTCTGGCTGTCCCACAGATAGGACTCAAGAAGTTACTTTTGCACACTACTTGCTTGATATTAAATCATCTAGTATGACTATATGAGGTCTCTTTCATCATCATTGTTGCTCTTGCTTACCCTCCATATGTATGTTTTTTGGCTTCAAAAGTGCATTATTTTGGACTGATGTTAAGATGTCCTAATCTATTCTTCTAATCTTGCCATGATGCTTTTTATCCTTTCTAAAGTATCAGTCCTATTGTATACCTTTGAGTCATTAGTAGGAAAGTATTTTTTTTTCCTACTAGACCTTCTGAAGAGGCATTTATAAGTACAATGAAATAGATCTATCCATTATTACCTGCCTCGATACCCAGTTGTTAAAATCCTTTTAGTTTTTATATAATAAGTTTTTGAGAGATCTGCTCCCACATCAGATTTTATGACCTGCCTATTCATCATAAGGTTTAAGAGTTTCCACAAGTATGTCACTGCAACCCATGCAGGTATAACCTTCCATGTGCTGAGGTTCTCACAGCTCACATCATGATAATGAAGACAATCCTTTTCCCTCCTTAAGCTCTTCCTTGCTTGCCATGCAGGCAATAGTTCTAATCCAGAGCGAACAAGTGAACATGCCACTGTGCTCACTCCCACCTAATGCACCAACACACGTTGAGACTTACATTCATGGAGACTAGTATCACCATCTACCCCACCACCAGAATATTAGTGAAGTGGTAGCAACTTCTCAAACCTTTTGCAAAAAAAAAAAAGAACAGGCCACCAGCTTTTTCAGCTTTTCATCTCTTCTAACCTAATCAACCAATGTTCCTAGACTCCATTTGACAGTATCACTATTATTTCAAGTGTTGTTTTACATATATTGCTATCATAGCTTTCAACTTTGCTTCCCAAAAATCCGGTACAAAGCCAAAAACAATGGGGAGTAAAGGCCAGATACCTGGGGAAATGTAAATATTACTCTGATTTACTTAGAAAGTTAATAGAACAGCAGTGTCTGCATCAACATGCATTCTCTGAACAATAAGAAGTATGAAACTCTAAAGCTTTGCATTATTGGCTGACTATAATTGTCAGTGATTTGCTAGAAAATCAGAGACATTACATGGGACAGGGAAAAAATATGAGGCAAAATCAGGGAAATTCTACAGTTGAGAGAACTATGATTACGACCACAGGACCCACCCCAAGTCTTTGTAATTTGTTTATTCCCCTGTTGTGAAATACAATGTCTAGACACTTTGCTAACATCTAAGTAAATCCTTACGTTCAGACCATTTCTGGCATACTCTGCCAATAACTGACTCAAAGACCTCTATTAGATTTTGGTCCTCTTGGTGGAGTGGGATTCTATGTATGGTATGCGTACTTTGTTTCTGTAGTGCATAACATTATGTAATTTGAAAAGTATTTCACCTCCTTTTTCCTTGACTCTTCATTCTCTCTCTGTCTAGTTAAGCAGTGCTGGCAGTCCAGATGGACTGATCATTGTTATAATCAGTAACTGTCTGGCACTCTAGAGATGCTTACCCCATCTTGTGTGCATCCTCTTACTCTCAGGGCTCATAATCGATTACATGATTTGGAACTCCAGTCCTTGAGATGAGAGGGGCAAATATTAGTACATTGGTAGAGGCATGATGGTCTCTAGAGATACAGCTAAGAAATGGATAAACACTTTATTTGTTACCATCAAATGTCTCCTAAATGGAAGCAGCTTTCCTGTTGAAGGAGTTCTCTGCAGTGGCAGACTAACCTTCCATGCTCTTTTGGGACATGTTAACTGTGCAGCCTGGCTTGCCTTTGACCTATACAGCCTTTACATGTGAACACTGCAAGCTATCTCTGTTTTTCAGTATCAAGGTTTACTCCATTAGATCAGCATTATCTCCATCTGACTGTATGGACTGTATACTGGTAAACACTGTGAGAAGTTCACTTAATCAGAATGAGTACCCATATCAAAAAACAAAACTTTAAACATTGTCTCAAAAGTCACATGATCAATTTAAGCCAATGGCATCACTCTAAGATTCTTAAAGTGCAATAATAATAAGACAAATTAAGAAAGTAAAACTGTATTAAAAAGACAGCCACTAATCTTAAATTACTAATTCATAAAATAACACACACACACACACACAATATATATATATATATATATATATATATAAAATAGCATGTTTTGCTAAAACAATTAGTGTGCAGATTAAAAATATTAAACAAAAGTTAAAAACATTTTAAAAAGTCAAAAAAGATGAACAAGACCCAAAACATTCACACTGAGGTTATAGCCACAGTACTTAAACTTTATAACTTAGTAGATCTTTGCCTAAGAACATAGCCATTAATGCCAGGGGGGTGGGTACTGTTTAATGTCAAGTGCCAAAGCAACTCTTTGTATTCAATTCTATTTTCCCACTCCCCACCCCATATATTGTATTCAGTAACCTCAAGAATAACAAAATTAAAACATTTAAAACTTGTACACTTAACAAAATGTCTAAACAAAGCATTATGCATATTTTGTTTAGCAATATCCAAGTTGTGTTCCTAAATCCTTTTTCTAAATATTTGTTCAGTTTTTCCAACATAAAAAGCCGGGCACATAGAACAAGTGATGAGATACACTATCAATACCCTTACTTTGGCATTTACCAGAATTTGGATATATCACAGTCTTGTTTTCTTCTTATTCTTCTTTCGGCTGCTCCCATTAGGGGTCGCCACAGCAGATCAACTGTTTCCATTTCTTCCTGTCCTCTGCATCTTGCTCTGTCATACCAACCACCTGCATGTCCTCTCTCACCACATTCATAAAACTTATCTTAGGCCTTCCTCTTTTCCTGTTAGCTGGCAGCTTCATCCTTAGCATCTTTTTCCCAATATACTCAGCATCCTTCCTCAGCACATGCCCAAACCAATGTAATCTTGCCTCTCTGGCTTTGTCTCCAAACCTTCTAACCTGGGCTGACCCTCTAATATACTTATTCCTGATCCTGTCCATCCTCGTCACACCCAGTGCAGATCTTAACATCTTCAGCTCTATCACGTCAAGCTCTGACTCCTGCCTTTTTATCAATGCCACCATCTCCAACCCATATAACATAGCAGGTCTCACTACCCTCTTGTAGACCTTCCCTTTCACTCTTACAGGTACTCGTCTGTCACAAATCACTCCTGACACTCTTCTCCACCCTCTCCATCCTGCCTGTACTCTCTTCTTCACCTCTCTTCAACACTCACCATTACTCTGAACTGTTTATCTCAAGTATTTAAACTCATCCACCTTCGCCAACTCTACTCCCTGCATCCTCACCATTCCTCTATCCTCCCTCTCATTCACACACATATATTCTGTCTTAGTCCTGCTGACCTTCATTCCTCTTTTTTCTAGAGCATATCTCCACCTCTCCAGGGTCTCCTCCACCTGTTCCCTACTCTCACTACAGATCACAATGTCATCAGCAAACATCACAGTCCATGGGGACTCCTGTCTGATTTCGTCTGTCAACCTGTCCATCACCATTGCAAATAAGAAAGGGCTCAGAGCTGATCCTTGATGTAATACCACCTCCACCCTAATCGCATCCGTCACTCCCACTGCAGACCTCACAGCTGTCACAATACCCTCGTACATATCCTGTACCACTCTTACATACTTCTATCAAACTCCCGACTTCCTCATATAACACCACAACTCCTCTCTAGGCACCCTGTCATATGCTTTCTCTAAATCCACAAAGACACAATGCAACTCCTTCTGACCTTCTCTGTACGTCTCCATCAACACTCTCAGAGCAAACATCACATCTGTAGTGCTCTTTCCTGGCATGGAACCATATTGCTGATCACTAATCATCACCTCCCTTCTTAACCTAGCTTCCACTACTCTTTCCCATAACTTCATGCTGTGACTGATCAAGTTAATCCCTCTGTAGTTACTATAGCTCTGCACATCACCCTTATTCTTAAAAATTGGTACCAAAACACTTTTACTCCATTCCTCAGGCATCCTCTCACTTTCCAAGATTTCATTAAACAATCTAGTTAAAAACTCCACTGCTATTTCACTTAAACACCTCCATGCTACCACAGGTATGTCAT
This sequence comes from Protopterus annectens, assembly GCF_019279795.1. NCBI lineage: Eukaryota > Metazoa > Chordata > Ceratodontiformes > Protopteridae > Protopterus > Protopterus annectens. The sequence goes on along the minus strand of NC_056743.1, from coordinate 775,543,566 downwards.
CTGGACCAACAGCCTTTCCATTCATCATCCTCTTCATAGCTATCCTTACTTCCTCCTTGCTAATCCACTGCACTTCATGATTCACTGTCCGACCTTCTCTCCCTCTCATTCTCTTCATTCATCAGCCCCTCATACTACTCTTTCCATCTGCTCAACACACTCTCCTCGCTTGTGAGTATGTTTCACTCATTATCCTTTATCACCTTTACCTGCTGCACATCTTTCGTAGCTCGGTCCCTCTGTCTAGCCAATCCGTATAGGTCCTTTTCTCGCTCCTTAGTGTCCAACCTTTTATACAACTCTTCATACGCCTTATCCTTAGCCTTCACCACCTCACTCTTTGCCATGCACCTCATCTCCTTCTACTCTTGTCTACATTCTTCATCTCTCTGACAATCCTACTTCTTCTTCACCAACCTCTTTCTCTGTATACTCTCCTGTACTTCCTCATTCCACCACCAGGTCTCCTTGCCCTCCTTCCTCTTTCCAGATGTCACACAAAGCACCTTTCTAGCCATCTCTCTTACTAGCTCTGCTGTAGTTACCCAACTATTCGGTAACTCTTCACTGCCACCCAGTGCCTGTCTTAACTCTTCCCTGAACTCCATCTCACAATTACCCTTTTTCAAATTCCACCATTTGATCCTTGGTGCTGCCCTCACACTCATCCTTCTCTTCTTGATCAAGAATGTCATTCTACAAACCACCATCCTATGCTGGCTAACTACACTTTCCCCTGCTACCACTTTATAGTCTTCAATCTCCTTCAGACTGGCCCTTCTACATAAGATATAATCCACCTGTGTGCATCTTCCTCCACTCTTTTATGTCACCCTATGCTCCTCCCCCTTGTTAAAATATGTATTCATCACAGCCATGTCCATCCTTTTCTCAAAATCCACTACCATTTGACCTTCTGCATTCCTTTGCTTAACACCATACCCACCTATCACTTCCTCATCCCCTCTGTTCCCTTCACCAACATGCCCATTGAAATCTGCTCCAATCACCAGTCTCTCACCCTTGGGTACAGTCATCACCACTTCATCCAACTCACTCCAAAATTTTTCTTTCTCATCCATCGCACACCCAACTTGTGGAGCATATGCACTAATAACATTTATCATTACACCATCATTTTCCAGCTTCATAAACTCTATCCGACACTTTTTCACCTCCAAAACACCCTTATTATATGGTTCCTTCAGGATAATGTCTACGCCATTTCTCCTTCCATCCACACCATGATAAAATAATTTGAACCCGCCTCCAATACACCTAGCCTTGCTTCCCTTCCATCTGGTCTCTTGCACACACAATATACCAACCTTCCTTCGGTCCATCATATCAGCTAGCTCTCTCCCTATACCAGTCATACTACCAACATTCAAAGTTCTGACCCTCACTATCACAGTCCTAGCCTTTACCTGCCTTCGGGCATGCCTTCCCCCTCTTCTCCTCCTTCGGCCAACAGTAGCCCAATTTCTGCCAGCACCCTGTTGGCCAACAGTACTGGTGGTGGTCGTTGTTAACCTGGGCCTCAACCGATCTGGTATGTATTTCTGTACTGTTGTCTGCATGTATGATCTGGCAAAATTTTACACGGGATGCCCTTCCTGACACAACCCTCCCCATTTATCCGGGCTTGTGACCAGCACAAAGAAATGCACTGACTTGTGCATTCCCAGTGGCTGGGTTGGATATATCACAGTCTTGTAATCGTTCATAATTGTAAAAGAAATATTCACAGGTATAAAACTACACTGTTTACACCTACTACAATGTTTGGTACCATTTCTAAAAGAATTACCTGGTTTACTGGTTGTATATTCAAATAAAATCTTAAAGTTAGGGACATTTTTAAATACAAAACAGGACTTTTCCACAAAAATATTCAGGACATCGTTGTTGGCCTTAAAAATGCACCAGCTCTTAATAATGATATCCTTAACTGTCTGGGAACTATTATTATACTGAAGTACCAAAGCATAGTTAAACATAGTTTCTATAAAGTTCTGGACACATTTGTTTTATATTTTTAATCTGTGTGTTAATTGTTTTAACACACTATATATATATATATATACATATATATATATATATATATATATATATGTGTGTGTGTGTGTGTGTGTGTGTATATATTAGTAATTTAAGGTTAGTGGCTGGCTTATTAATACAGTTTAACTTTGTTAATGTATCTTATTAATTGCACTTTGAGTGCTAGCACAATGCCATTGGCTTAAATTGATCATGTGACTTTTTAGAAAATGTTTAAAGTTTTGTTGTTTGATATGGGTACTAGTTCTAATGAAGTCCCTTCTACTCTTAGGAGATGAAAGCATTTTTAGCTAATCTTTTTTTGTATGTGGTTTGCTGGTGCGGTCGAAATAAAATATATTTTTATCCTTTACTTGTTCCTGAGCATTTTTCTCATTTTGAACTGTCTCTCTACCACAGTGCACTGGTTGTTAGGATAACTATCAGGATATAATGATAATGTTGTATTGGATATTAACCATTGTTGCCTGTACCCTGTGGAATATGGAATTCTGCAGGGTTTGATGCTAGGTCTTTTACTGTTCAAAGCATTTCTTCTAGATCATATTACAAGGAAAGGGATTTCTCTTCACTGTTATGTTGATGACACCCATTTATATCTCTTCTACTCTTGTGACTGTATAGCAACTGTACATTCCATTATAGACAGCTCAAAGAAAGTTGTCACTGACTTTGTTTTAATCAATTGAATCTGAACATGTCGAAAACCAAAGCTTTGGCCGTGTGCTCTACTTTGAGAGATATTCTGCTACTTTTCCATTTGCATCATTTATTCTTTCTTGTGGCAATAAATTGCTGTTTTTTCAAGGTGTATGATCTGTGTGTCATGTTCAATGGCCAACTGACATTTTGGAAGTAGGCATCAATTGTGGTTGAATTGTACTGTACTCATTTAAGGAATATCAAAGGAATCAAACAGAGGATACCGCCTCAAGATCTCTCAGTTGCTGTGCATGACTTCATATCTTCCCAGCTCAACTATCCCAGTGCACTTTACTTTAGTCTCAATGACCATGTCACTGAGCTAACAGGTATTAAAATTAATCTTGTCTGATTCAATCAGTTCTAATGCAAAGCTCTACCATTTGTTTGTTCATTGATACATATCACCACCAGCGTATCTCCCATTTAACAAAGTTTCCACTGGTTTACTCTCCATTTCTGATCATATTTAACATTTTGTTGTTGGATGTTTTAACCTTCTATATATAGCATGATATTTTATAATATTGAGTATATACATATAAATTGATATTTATTTGATTATTCATTTACAACATAAATTCATATATTTTATTTATATTCCACACATATTGTTTCACAGTAGAGGTTTATCTTGTATTATTAAACACGCATAAGTGATTTTGTGTTATTATTATTGTATTATTATAGATCTTCCTTTAATGACAGGGTTTGTGTTGAGATGAAATTGATTTTATATGCTTCAGTTTCAGCTCTAGTTCAGTTTTAGTTCATCCGTCTTATCCTTGTTGTTTTCATTTTATTTTACGTGGCAGTTGCACAGAATATCTTGTATGATTATGATTATCATGTCACGTTTCATACATCCATGCCTTTATGGCATATAGTGTTACCACCAGGTGTTTGCTAGTATAAAAACTAGAAGGTATTCACTTTACTTTGTTTCGTTTTGTTCGTTTTCTTGTTGACATGAAAGCGCGTTTCACAAAGGAAATGCTCTGGATCAGCTGTTTGCCATACATGGGCAAGACTTCCTTAAGAATGATATACGGGCCATATTTACATTAATTATAAACGAAGTTCGTATTTCTTTTATGTTAATTTTGAATATGATTACCTTATTTTATTTTATATTATAAAGCTATGACAACACATGGCATCATACCTATGCATTCATCAGCATAAATACTAAGAAATATTTATTTGTCTTTATCTTGTCTTGTCGACATGACAATGCAACTCAATTAACGATGTTATACTCTGAATGAGCTTTTTCCAAACATGGGCATGGCTTCCTCAAGAATAATTAATGAAGTATATTGATACTAATTATGGATGTTATGCTTACTCTTGATGATAACTTGCCCATGAGGTCTTAGTTTATGAAAAGTTATTAGTCTATGAAAAGCCACTAGGATTATCAATGTCCTGAATGTTTCATCCAGGTTTTTGGTTGAGATGTAGCCTGGTTAATGTTGAATTTTTGATGAATCCTTCTTAATTATGCACTAATTTATGTTTAACTTAATTGCATAATTGGAATTAATGTCTTACTATATAAGATGGTCATACTTTGTGTAATTTGTAACCTGAAGAAGCGCAATTTACATTGCGTGAAAGCGCTCGTTCCTGTTTTAACAATAAATGTTTTTTAATTTACTTAGTGGTGGTTTCAAGCATTTTTTCAGCTTCGTTCCTCTACCTTTGATGTAAGAAACCTTTGGATGATCGGTCTTTGTTTTTTGCTGTTGGTGTTCCTGTTTTTGCTTCTGACCGGTTTTCACACGATGGATACGCAGAACATTGAACTAGACTACAACCCAGTAAGTACGATGGCTAATGAGAACTGGAACTGCCTTTTTTACCAGAAGGATAATCCGCTACTATACATGGACATTAATGGTGAAGCTCACACTAGTCCATCTAATACGAACGAGAATATGTATGAGTTTTTCGGAAGCCTGAGAGCTTTAGAAAATGATCTGTATCGCCTGCATAGGCTAGTCTGGCAGAGAAGGCATTTACAAGCGTGCCTACATTTCAAGGTTATCCCCCGCGGCATGCGTGTCCTATGCATGCCGACCTATGGGGATAGCCACCCCGAGCTACTTCGACAATGGCAAAAGCTGAATATCAATTTTGGAAACAGATACATCCAGCTATTATTGGATTACTTTATACCGATTGAAGCGGAGCTTCTTACTAAGGTAGAGGAACAGTATAATTCACTTACCACTATTTATCAGACTGAGTTTTGCAAATCTAAAGTACAAGCCATGAATAGACAGTTGTCTTTATATAGTGGCAAACTGGAACAAACAAAAATCAGAAAACTGAAACGTGACTGTGAGGATTTTAGCCTCGGCCGTATTTTTATATGGCCGAGATCTGGTTTGAATAATAAGCCACGTCCTGAACAAACAGTAACAGCCTCTAGTTCCACTAATAATAACATTGTGACTGTACAGAATGAAATGATTGACAATAGATTACAGTTAGACAGTGCCAACAATGAGGTATCTGATCCATCTGACACACCTGTGGCTTCTCTACCCTGCAATCAGCAGGGATTTGTTCCACAAAGCACCTTGGGTGCGAAACCTAAAACGGTTGGTCTAAACACTAAGTTCATGGCACCTGTGCCCTTAAATTTTCCCCTCCCCTACAAAGAAGCAGTGCGTATTCGTTCCACCAGTCGGGGAAGGGGAAAAAAGAAATTATCGGGAGAGACATCGGAACAAAGAAGAAGGATGAAAGTATAAACTGTTTGTTTTTTAATTTATCAACTAGATTATTTACATCAAATGAACAGGATATACTGAACAAGGGTTTATCATTTATTCCCTCAAAACATAGTATTATATCTGATACCTTAATAGGTTTGCGTAAGTTTTGTAGGAAACTTTCCCTTAAGGTGTTATTCAAGGACAATTTATCTAACCTCGTAGGTAACCAACGTGATGTTATTGCTTGTAGGAAGAGAAGTACCTTTATGCCCCCACCTGTACAATCTGTTGAATGTTTTTTGAAAACATGTGAACGGGACTTTTACCTTTACTATGATTGTCATGAAAAAAAGAACATCTTCGTTACTTTAAGTGCGATAGAGGGATCTGAGTTGCAAAATCTATGTAATGATTCCAGTCTTGTTTTTAAACCAGCAGATAAGGGAGGGGGCATTGTTGCCATGGACACAATCTTTTACCAGCAGCTAATGTTGAACATGCTGAATAATGACAGTGCATATAAGGAAATAGAGAAATCGGGTGTAAAATCAATAATACAGTATGTTTCTGATACTTTGTATGATATGTTAATGACCAGATCTATTGACAAACCTCTCTATGACTTCCTGGTGATAGATTTTCCTTTGATACCTATAATCAAAGGGTTGCCCAAGCTACACAAGGGTAAACATCCACCCCCATTGCATCCCATTGTATCAGGTGATCACTGGGTAACACAAAATATATCTTCATATATACAAACTAGATTGGGAGTGCTTGTTAAGAAAGTACCCACTATACTACTTGACTCTTTTAGATTGTTGGATGACCTGAAATTGGATATGGTGAAAAATAATATAAAATATGAAACCTTGTTAGTAACACTAGATATTGAGAGTCTTTTCACCAATATTCCTAATGAATATGGTATAAATGCAATAAGAACTCACATGACAGAATTAAAAATTGATAATGTTGAGATCATGAATATATGTTGTATGTTGGACCTTGTCCTGAACAATAATATTTTCCTCTATGAAAACAAGGTATATGCACAAACATGGGGGGTAGCCATGGGCACCCCCTGTGCTAATGCATATGCCAACCTTGTTGTTTTTGAGTGGGAAAAGGAATACATCTTTAACGATCCCAGGTTTGATAATGTCGTCTTATATAGACGTTTTATAGACGACATTTTAATATTGTGGAATGGGGATGAAGCAACTTTAAATTCATTCATCAACTATATGAACAGCACTACTTCCTTTTTCAAATTCACTCACAAATTTTCTAAGTTTAATATTAACTTTCTAGATATTACTATCAAGAAAGACACCAAATATGAATTAGTAACCACGCTTTATAGAAAATCCTGCTGGAGGAATGGGATCCTCCATTACAGCAGTTTACACCCGCGCCATATTTTTCAAAATATAGTAAGGAACCAGATGAGTAGGATATTGAGAATATGTAGTGACTATCCAGATGCTCTTGACTTAATTAATACTCAGAAGAAATATTTTATAGCTAGGGGCTATCCCTTGAAATTGATAGATGATGTGTTGAAGTCTATACTTGATAATGCCATCCCCCAGATTAAATTCTCCAAACCCCATATAATAAAAAATGGGATTCAAAAAGTACAATATGATATAAAATATACTAGTGATGTGCAGCATTTAACCAATATAGTGAGAGGAAATTGGAAAATCTTGCGATCAGATATAATAGTTTCAGAAATACTTAGTGAAAAACCAGTTTTCAGATACACGAATTGTCTGAATTTAAAAAGGTTGCTATGTAAAGAAAAACTAGACATTACATCCATTGATGTTAGGTCTCAATTGAAAACAGGCACCTTTCCATGTGGAAAATGCTCGCTTTGCGGATACATTATTAAGAAGAGTGGTTCCAATGCTTTAGGTATTGAACTAAGTACAAAATCTACGTTCTATGCAACTTGTAACACCAGAAATGTTATCTATTTAGCTACTTGTAACCTTTGCGATAGTTATTATGTGGGATTGACTTCACGTAGACTTAGAGATCGGATATATAACCACGTCTACGACATAAGAAGAAACAGCACTACCAATGCATTGGCTATGCATTGTAACATCCATCCTAAACATAGCTTTGTGTTCCAGGTCCTACAAATAATAGATCTGAATAGAAGGGAAGGTGACCATATGAACACCCTGGAAACCTTCGAACTTAGATGGATCTTAAGGTTGAAAGCCCATATACCACCTGGTTTAAATACTGTGGTCAATATCCGACCAGCTTTGCTAGGTCCCACTTGATCTACTATCCTGTTACTTACATCTTTAAATGAATAAATAATGTGTTTTATTGTGTACACTCTATAAGTAATATTTCTCTATGAAGACCCTCAGCTCTGTTCTAAGCTGCCCATCATGGCTAGGTTTTAGGTACTTCATACTTCTCGCCTGATGAGCTCTGTTCCAAGCTGCCTATCATGGCTAGATTTTAGGTACTTCTTACCTCTTGCCTGATGATCGTAATCTATGTCCTATGAATATCTATTGCTGATATTAGTTGATATTTTTAGCAACAATTATATGGCTCGTTTAGAATATGCTTATTATTTTGGCACATTCAGATATTCCATTGTATACGGAACTACCTAGGAATCAATTATTACATGATTTTGACTCTTAGTATGATATTGATTCTAATAGATGCCAATATATATCTTTGTTTAACTTAGAATGTTTGTATATTTTATACAACCATTTTGGTTTTTAATTCAGTTGTTTTGTCTGCAATATAGTTTTTAAACAGTTTGTCGCTCTCAGTGAGCACAATCGCTTACTATAGGCGTGTGTATTTGACATTAATGATTTTTAACATTCTATATATAGCATGATATTTTATAATATTGAGTATATACATATAAATTGATATTTATTTGATTATTCATTTACAACATAAATTCATATATTTTATTTATATTCCACACATATTGTTTCACAGTAGAGGTTTATCTTGTATTATTAAACACGTATAAGTGATTTTGTGTTATTATTATTGTATTATTATAGATCTTCCTTTAATGACAGGGTTTGTGTTGAGATGAAATTGATCCTATAGGTTTTTATATGCTTCAATTTCAGCTGTAGTTCAGTTTTAGTTCATCCGTCTTATCCTTGTTGTTTTCATTTTATTTTACGTGGCAGTTGCACAGAATATCTTGTATGATTATGATTATCATGTCACGTTTCATACATCCATGCCTTTATGGCATATAGTGTTACCACCAGGTGTTTGCTAGTATAAAAACTAGAAGGTATTCACTTTACTTTGTTTCGTTTTGTTCGTTTTCTTGTTGACATGAAAGCGCGTTTCACAAAGGAAATGCTCTGGATCAGCTGTTTGCCATACATGGGCAAGACTTCCTTAAGAATGATATACGGGCCATATTTACATTAATTATAAACGAAGTTCGTATTTCTTTTATGTTAATTTTGAATATGATTACCTTATTTTATTTTATATTATAAGGCTATGACAACACATGGCATCGTACCTATGCATTCATCAGCATAAATACTAAGAAATATTTATTTGTCTTTATCTTGTCTTGTCGACATGACAATGCAACTCAATTAACGATGTTATACTCTGAATGAGCTTTTTCCAAACATGGGCATGGCTTCCTCAAGAATAATTAATGAAGTATATTGATACTAATTATGGATGTTATGCTTACTCTTGATGATAACTTGCCCATGAGGTCTTAGTTTATGAAAAGTTATTAGTCTATGAAAAGCCACTAGGATTATCAATGTCCTGAATGTTTCATCCAGGTTTTTGGTTGAGATGTAGCCTGGTTAATGTTGAATTTTTGATGAATCCTTCTTAATTATGCACTAATTTATGTTTAACTTAATTGCATAATTGAAATTAATGTCTTACTATATAAGATGGTCATACTTTGTGTAATTTGTAACCTGAAGAAGCGCAATTTACATTGCGTGAAAGCGCTCGTTCCTGTTTTAACAATAAATGTTTTTTAATTTACTTCGTGGTGGTTTCAAGCATTTTTTCAGCTTGGATCTTTTAACCCTGTATGATTTAGGGTGCTCTTACTTGATGGAGTTAATTCTTCCCTGTTACCTATATTACTGCATGCATTATTGGTAATTTCTAGGCTGTGGTTTAAAACATCACTTGTCTGATCATTTATGTATCAGACACCACATCTCTGAAATGTGTTACTACATTGGCTTAAGGACTGTTCTAATGTGTCCTAATTCAAAAACTCCCTTACGATTTATCCCTTTGTCTGGATTTTAATAACGACAGACTTAATTTGTTGTTCTTTTAGCTGCTGTCTGCGTGTATGTATCTTTTTTTAAGTTTACACATTTTATTTTAGCTTTGTAAACAGTTCTTAGTATTTTAAGCACTTTAACAAAGATTAAGTTCAGTTTCTGTTATGATATACACAGTGTGCATGTTTAATCTACCCATTTAGTCAGCCTCAATAATTTAATTGTATAACTGAACAATATATTTATTAGTTATAGTATATAAAATCTGAAATTGGGTTGTACAGCTACTTTCTTTGAAGATATTGAACTGGGTTACTAGAGTCAAAGCATAAAGCTGCTCTAAAAGAAAATAAATATTATTTTTTGCTTTTGGATTTTCTCTAGTGTGATAAACTAAAACTTATATTATTTATAGAGTGAACTTTAAGACTTGTGTGGTATGACTTCCTGTGTTCTGAAATACATTCACAAGGAGACAAATATAATGGTGAAGCTTACATCAAAAAGCAATACATTTCTCTGTCCTTTTTAAAATACTTCCTGCTTCTTTGCCATTGCTCTGAGTTAAAAAGTTAAATGTATTGACCACTTTCTGATAAACGTGCAAGCAGCAAATTCTGGAAGTTGGATATGACTTCCTTACCACATATAATTTTCATTTTATTTTGTTGCTAAAGATGACCTTTTGAAGTTTTTTTCTTGGAGTTGAAAACCTTGGCCATGACATCACTAAAGACTCAACCCATAATGCCTCACTACTTAAATTAATGTATAAGGTACTGCATTTCCATGCTAAATTTATTAATAGGATTTTCTTAATTCTTAGAATGACAGGTTCTCAATAAGGTCTTGCAGACAGAGCACCTTATGTTGAAAAGTGATATATGTGAAAATGTAGGAGTATAACTACACTGTATTATCTGGCTATTTCTCTAGTGGCTTGTCTATTTATCTATCTGTCTATCCCTTGATAACAAGATTAATCACACAAGCCTAGTTGCCTCTTTCAGGGGGAGACCTAAGATAATATACTACTAGGAGAAATTTAGACAGGGCATCAGGGCACTTTCCCTACTCTTAGCATATGGGGATGCTGTTTGTGGTTACACTTCCTGCTTGCGGTCCAGGCACAGAGGTGGCTCAGAGAAGCAGGAAGAAATATGGTGAGTGGGAGTGCTGAGAAAAAGATGGCTGGTGAATGAGTTGTGTTAGAGGATAGGGAAATTGTATGGGAGGTGAAAGAGTTGGCAGTTTCACTGTACCAGGGTGCAGCAAGGATGCAGAGGAGCATTCACTTAAGGAGAAATTGGAGCAGAGGGCTGAATTAAAGGACTCCGAAATGATGTTTCAGAGGAATTGTTTCAGGATGAGTCACAGGATGGATGTATGATTACAGCCCTCCAATCAGGATGGTTGCAGGATGTTTACCTGAAGGATATAGTGAACTGGTGTGAACATAAAAGTGAGATGGCAGTGTCATGGGGAAAAATTATGGACAAAATATAGGAAGAGTAGGTGAAAGAGATTGTGGAAATAATTGTATTTGCAGATGGTGAAAAAAGGAGAGAGATGAGTGGAAGGAGTAAGAGAGATGGCAAGCAAGAAATTCATGGTAAGACTGAGCAGCAAAGAAGAAAAAGGGCTTGAAAGGTATTATGCTTGGAATACAGTGATTGCACCTTTGGGTGTTACCCCTAAGGAGGTAAGAGACTTTATGCAAATTAATAAAAAAAAGTATTGTGACATTTTGTTTGAGGATGGACAGTGCATGGAAAAATGTTTAGAGAATTTGACAGTAATAAAAGCTGTAATCTTTAGAACTGATATGTGATACAAACATTTAACAATGTGACAAAAAAGTGGATTTTTGTGCAATATTAAACTGAAGTTGAAAAAGAAGTGTTCAAAAGACTAAAGACTTTATGTAGATAAGTTATGGACACTACAAAAAAATCTATGATGATAGATGGGTATGAACTGGGGGATGGGAATTTGGTGTAATTCTGAAAATGGAAAATGAAAAAGTCATAAATATTCCAAGCATGATAAATGTAGAAGGTACCAGAGGTTTTGTTAAATAAATGTAGGCAAACTGGACATGTATGGGTGAAATGGTAAGAAAATACAGAAGTCAAAGAGCAAGAGCAGATGCAGGATTGTGTACATAATATAGAAAGAAATGTAGAAGAGGAACATGAAGAACAGATTACAGCACAAGTAAATAATGAAGAAAAAACAGTAGATGAAAAAAATGAAATTAATGAAGGGGAGGAACTGGTACAAGACACAAGTGAAGATGAATATATAAACTAGAGAATGGTGAAGTGAAAAAGGAAGTTTAAAAGTGTAAATGTGAAGGAAAATAAAAAGGTAAAGTGTAGAAGTGGAAGGGGATACTAAACTTACATAAGAAGAAAGCTAAACATTTTAGCAATAAATGTTAATAGTATAAAGAATATTAAAGGAATAATAGGTGTATTAGAATGGTGTGCATCACTTAATATGCATATAATTATATTAGAACACACAAGGTAATTAACAGAAGAAGCACAGGTTACAAAGGGAAGAGTTATAGAGTAGAATCCTTATTTGGAACATGGGAAAAGATACATGTTCTGGAATAAGTGAGACATCATGAAACAATAAAAGTCTTAGATTATACTATAGTATAATTAGGTAGAACAATGCTGATAAATGTAAGGTGGGAAAAAGAAGTGTATAAAATTACTGCAATATATGCATGTATAACCTAAACCTGATTGACTTCTTCAAAGCAGTCACTAGAGCCATAGACGATGGTAAGGTAGTGCACACAGCCTCTCTTGACCTCACCATGGCTTCGACACCATCCTCCACTCTGGTATTGTTGATAAAGTCACTGGAACAGGCATAAATCCTTATGTCACAAGATGGGTGGCCAACTGGCTCACTGACAGAACCCACACAGTGAAAGTAGCAGACTCCAAATCCGACTTCAGACCAGTCACAAGCGGAGTATCACAGGGTTTGGTCCTGGGTCCTGTCCTGTTTGGTATCTACTTCTCTGAAGTCCAGGCTAATACAGCTGGTCTCTGGCTAATGAAATTTGCAGACGACTGTAAACTAAGAGCCATAATCAGTTCACCTAAGGATGTGGACATTCTACAAAGAGGCTTCACTGAGACTGATGCTTGGTGTCAAAGTCATGGCCTACAGCTCAGTGCTAAGAAAGGTCTGCTCTAGGGGGCTGGGATGGACCCTAGAAAGCTGGGGAGGAAACTCTGGAGGAGGAAAAAGTCCTCTCTATCACCTAGAAGGCCAAAAAATACCGTACCCATGAACTACCACATAGGCGTTAGCCTACTAAACACCAAAAGTGTGATAAGAGACCTTGGGACACAGGTGGATAGTAGTCTCTTCTTTGATAATCACATCGCCACAGTAGTCAGGAAATCCTTCTGTGTGGCACACCTCATCACAAAGGGGTTCTCCTCCAGAAAAAGAGAGGTCATCGTTCCTCTCTACTCGTCCCTTATTAGACCCATCATAGAGTACAATGCCCCATTTGGCATGTACCTCACAAGACATCTGCAACAGCTGGAAAGGCCACAGAAATACCTCACTAAGAGGATTACTGACCTCAAAAAGATGGCATACGCCGACCATCTCAAAAAACTCCATCTCTACTCCATCGCATATCGCCTACTCTGAGGCGACCTCTGCTTAACATACAAAGCCATGTCTAGCCCAGACCTGATGCACATGCTACACTTAAAGAAATCCCAGTCTCTCTGAGCCACAACCTCCAGGGACCTAAACCTTGTCACCACAATAAACAGAACAGGCTGGATGGATAGATTCCTGTCCCAGATACTTCCCCTGCTCTGGAATAGGCTGCCCATTCATGTCAAGCAAACCTCATCATTAGCCCTCTTTAAGTGAAATCGTGACAGTTGGATGGGTAATAGGAAATTCACCACATGAATCACTGCTGTGGCTCTGCTCAACAGGGACACAGGAAATTAATTTTCTTGGGGGAAAAAGCCAGGGAATTAGTTTGGCTCGGCTTATATAGGCCCTAGGGCCAATAACCTAGTACTTACCTATGAACCTATATATTACAAAGAAAGAAAAAGAAACAATGTTTTAAACAATTCTGAATTATGTAGGAGTGAATATGAAAATAATATTACTGGAGGATTTTAACTGTGACTTAAGAAAGATAAAGAAAGAAGTAAGACAGAAGGAAGTGATGTTAGAATCAAATCTGAAATAATGAAAAGTGGAAAAGGATATATATATATATATATATATATATATATATATATATATATATATATATATATATATATATATATTTATATATACACACACACACACACACACACACACACACACACACACACACACACACACACACACACACACACACACGCACACACACGCACACACACATAGGATAACAAGCAGGGGGCTTATAAAAGAAATTATATAAAAATGGAAATTGGTTATTTTGTAATATCTGATAGTCTAAAAGTTGTGCAAGAAGGACTAAAGGTAACAGGCTTTTTGGATCATTTAGCTATATAGGTAGAAGTGCAGGAGAAGGAAGGATACATATGAATAGGTAAAGGAATTAAAAGATTAAACAAAAAAGAATTACATGAGGAAGATAGAAAAAAGATTAAGCAATTATGGAAAGCTCATGTAGATATGAGAATTTTCTATGAAAACTGGACGAGTTGGTGGATAAGTTTTAAAGAAAAATATAAAAGGTGTTTTTTGGAATGTTAAGCTGTAAGGAAAAAGAAAGAGAAACTAAAGTACAGGCAGCTAATTCTGGAAGTATTTAGAGAAGCATCAAAAAATAAGAAAGATTTTTTAAAAAAAGAGAAGAAAAGAGGTGAAAATATATGAAATGAATCAGAAGAGAAGTAAGAAAATATTATATAAGCAAAGGTATTTCTTACAAGGGAAAAGGAAAAGGTGGTTCTGTATTTAAATCAGATAAAATAAAATAAGAAAATGACAAGAGCGTTGAAGAATGATCAAGGAGAAAAGTGGTTGCACAAAAAAATGTTCAAGGTGATAAGAAAGCATATAGAAAATACATTTAAAAAGGAGATAAAAGACAGACAAATGTGAAAGGTCAATTTTTGAGTAAAGAGGATAATAAGAGTCTGGAGGAAAATATAAGTGTAAAAGAATTTAATGACATTTTAAAATAATTATACATGGAAAAAGCTATGGGAATATAGTATATATAAGATATTTATGAGAATAATAGGAAAAGACTAGGAAGTAAAATAGATGAATTGCTTGAATATACAACTTTTGGTAAGAAAGGGAAAGGAAGCGAGTAGTGATAGCTGGCAGTATAAATAAAAAGGTTGAAACTAAAGTTATGATAGGAGATTTGAGTAAAACATTTGACAGAATACAATATGAAGATTTAAGGGATATATTAAAAGATTATAATATAGGTGACATAACAATAAAAATAATTATGTTGGTGTATGAAATTAATACTGTGAGAGTAATATTAAATGGATGGTTAAGTGAAGAAATAAAAATAGAATGTGGGATAAGGCAAGGATGTCCAGCAAATACATTTTATTTGCATTAGTTATGAATGTGGTTGTTAGTAAAATTAATAGAGTGTTGAAAATGTCAGGATACAAGATGAAAGAAGGAGTACAAAGTCCAGTAATTCTTAGTTATGCAGACGATACAGTTTTAATTACTAAGACTAAGGAGTGGATTAAAGAGGGAATCAGAAAATTAAATTGGTATTTAAATGTGGTTGGTTTATGTATAAATAAAGACACAAGTAAAGGGACTGGATTAATGGCTACTATAGAAGTTATTCAGTTCAATGATGAAGTCATAGATATTTTGTGGATAATATCTGGAACAAGTATGCATAGAGAGACACAGTGGGAGAAAATTATACAAAAATTAAGAGTGATGTGTATGGTTTGGAAGTCATATAAACTGGCATATAGGAAAAAAGTTTATTTAATAAACTTAATCCTTTTAGGCAAAATTGCTTATTTAGCAAGTGTATATATGATCCCCTCAAGGTATAAGAAACAGTTAATGCCTTTTGTATTCTCATTTATATGGTGATCAAGGTTAAATCTGGTTAAAAGAGGGATTTTGTATGTTAAAGAAGAAGAAGAAGAAGGGTGACTAGAATTAATCCGATTGTCATGCAGCTTCCTTTAATCCTTATAAAGCTCTGGTAGGATTGAAAGAAGAGAATAGGGACTTAATAAATGTTAAAATGAAAGATAGATATAAGGATTTTTCAGAGAAAATAGGCTCAGGGAAAAGATGGAAAACATACGTAAATGAAGATATGAAAGAGTACCAAAACACTTTTTATGGAAATTGCATATAAAAATGTAGGGGAAAAAAAGCAGAAAAGAAGGGTATTTGAATACAATGAAAGGACATTTTTATATTTGCTCATGGAAGCACTTGAATGCAACTAAAATAAGATCTGGATGGTGTAAAATAATTTATGAATGTAATGATTTTTTGTGGAGATTAACAGTAAACTAGTTACCTGCCAAAGCTAATATGCCATATAAAAGAATACAAAAGAGGGTCTGCAATTATTGTGAGGAAATTAAAACAGAAGAACATTTTTTAATTGTACCACACTGAAAGAATTATGGAAAAACATGTGAAAACAAGATATTGAAAGGTTTTAAAAATGTTGAAAACTTGATTAAAAAATGAAGGAAATTGATAAAAACATTTTCTATATTTTATGGACAATATGGAATGAGAGACTGAATTAAATGAAATTTAATGGAACATGAATGCTATCTGAAATTTTGAAAAATATATGTTTCTGGCTATGGGTGGGGGGAAATAATGAAAATGTATAAGATTGTATGATATTGTAAATGGAAAGTGTAAATAATTGTAAATAATATATAATATGTAAATAATGTAAATAAGTTGTGATAATCAATAAAAAACCTCTACTCTTTGGAACTGCTAGATAACACCTGAATACTCATACAGCATGAGCAAAGAGGCCTAAAAGATTCAACAGCATGTAGGAGGATAGAAAAGCTACATAGAGTTTGGAGGTGGAAAATGAGAATTTGGAGAAAAAAATTGCTTAATATGGTATATTAGTATGCAGATAATGATTCATGTGAAGGGGATGGTTGAAGGTTTAATACGAGAAATAAAAGGAACATGTCTTTGTGGAGGCTGTATAGGTTTGCATTGATGTTCCTCTGGTGAATTTAGTATTAATGCAAAAGATGCATATATGTCAAATGATTTTATGATCCCAGTGAAATATGAAAAGGAAATTGTGCAACTGACATTTTTTTCTTATGGGGTTCAAGATTAAACCCAGTGAAAAGAGGTGTATTTTATATGGTTGAGGATGAACGGGATTGAGGTTACTAAATCCATTTGTTTATTCTGCATTTTTATACTTTTGTAGAGTACTAAAATGAGTAAAATAAGAAAATGAGAATGTAATAAGAATGTTTAAATATAACTATAAGAAAATTCTGGGAGATGATGAAAACAAGAAAAAGTGAAAAAAATATTTGAATGTAGAAATTAAAAATTATCAAGAAAAAATACTAACATGGAAATAAAAATTGATGGCATAAAAAGATGCAAAAATGTGGTATAATAATGTGATAAAGCAATATTATTATATAAATCCTTGAAAAACTTACCAGAGGAAGAGAGTAAAGCCATTAAAGGAAGGAAAAAGTGGTGTACCAAAATAGTGGAGTGTCAGAAATTCCTATGGAGACTGGTAATAAATATGTTACTAACAAAGGGGACTATGCCATATAAAAAGAAAGTTAAAACAGTGCATTTATTGTCAGTGGGAGGGGCGGAACAACAGATCTTTTTTTAAATGTAAAAGAGTGCAGAAACTCTGTAATAAGTTGTGTGAAGCAATTGTTTTTGAGAATATTAATGCATAAACAATGTAGATATGAATAGGATTATGTATGGATATTATATGTAGGAGAAAAAAGAATATGTAAGAAGGGTAGATAAGAATTATTTTATGTAATATGGGTTATTTAGAATGCAGCAATGAATGAAATTATATTTAATAAAAAAAGGATTTTGGCAAATATATTAAGAAAAATAAATTACAGTTGAAGAAGTATTAATGGTGGTCAGTTAAGATAGAGGAAAAATAATAAAGAGTAAAAATTTAAAAAATGTGTATATATGTGACTGTAAATATGTACATTTTGTAAAAAAAAGTAATTTTTTTATGTTGTATAAAATAAAGGACCCTAATCCTTTCTACTACTTTTCATCTTTGACAATCGAAGGTTAGTCACATTACAGTGCAGGAAAGAATGGCACCT
>NC_056743.1:775505425-775522925 GCF_019279795.1 Protopterus annectens | reverse complement strand
TATATATATATATATATATATATATATACAGTAATATAAAAAAGTTTACACACCCATGTTAAAATGCCATGTTTTTGTGATATAAAAAAATGAGACCACAATAAATCATTTCAAAACTTTTCCCACCTTTAATGTGACCTATAAGATGTACAGTTCAATTGAAAACCAAATCTCTTTGGGGAAAAAATATAAAAAATAAAAAAAGTACAATAAGCTAGTTGCATAAGTGTACACACCCTTAAACTAATCCTTTGTTGAAGCACCTTTTGATTTAATTACAGCATTCAGTCTTCTTGGGTACATACCTTCATCAATTAATGAGACCCTGATTAACCTGCAATAAAGTTTAGCTGTTCTAGTAGGATTTTCCTGACATGTACTCAGTTGCCTGCTACAGCAAAAGCCATGGTTTGCAGAGAGTTTACAAAACATCAAAGGGATGTCATTGTTGAAACTTATCAGTTAGGTGAAGGGTACAAAAAAAATTCCACAGTATTGGATATGCCATGGAACACAGTGAAGACAGTCAACAAAAACTGGAGAAAATATGGGACAACAGTGACATTGCAAAGAATTGGACATCCTTCCAAAATTGAAGAAAAGACAAGGCAAAAACTGGTCAGTAAAATTTACAAAACAATACATCAAGTCTCCCAAAAGTATGTAGAAAAATGTGTTATCATCTAATGAAACCAAGGTTGAATTTTTTGACAACAATTCCAAAAGGTATGTTTGGCACAAAAACAACACTTTGCATCACCAAAGGAATACCATCCCCATGGTGAAGCATGGTAGTGTCAGTATCATGCTTTGGGGTTGCTTTTCCTCAGCTGGAACTGGGGCTTTAGTCAAGGTGGGTTGAATTATGAACAGTTCCAAATACCAGTCATTTTTGGTTGAAAACCTTCAGGCATCTGCTAGAAAGCTGAAGATGAAGAGGAATTTCACCTTTCAACACAACAATGACCCCAAACACACATCCAAATCAACAAAAGAATGGGCTCACCAGAAAAAAAATTGGAATGGCTCAGCCAGAGCCCAGACCTAAATCCAATAGAAAATCTGTGGGGTGACCTGAAGAGGACTGTGCACAAAAGATTCCCTCGTAATCTGACAGCAAATGTTGTGTCATGCTGATAGACTCCTACCCAAGAAGACTGAATGCTGCAATTAAATCAAAAGGTTCTTCAATAAAGTATTAGTTTAAGGGCATGCACACTTATGCAACCAGCTTATTGTGCATTTTATATTTTTTATATTTTTCCCCTAACAGATTTGTTTGTTTTTCAATTGAATTGTATAGGTTATAGGTCACATTAAAGGTGGTAAAAGTTTTGAAATGATTTATTGAAATACAGTACAGAAACCTGGCATTTTAACAGGGGTGTGTAAACTTTTTATATACACTGTGTATATATATATATATATATATATATATATATATATATATATATATATATATATATATATATATATATATATGTGTGTGTGTGTATGGGTCTACTTCATTTGACTTGACATTTATTTGACCGAGACCATATAACCTAAAGTTCATAACACTGAAAACTCACTTGACTGAAACTCAACGATGACACCATACAATGCTAAATTTCAACATAGTAGTAGCACTGTATATAAGGTAAGTAAAAGCTATATGCCCTTTTCCCCACTGTAATGTGATCCTGGAGTTAGTATATATATATATATATATATATATATATATATATATATAGTTAGGGGGGTGAGGGGCACAGCCCCCACATTGGGGGTGTGTGGGGGGCATAAACCCCACATAGTTTGGGTATATATTCTGTTCTGAAAAGAGCAATTTATTGGACTTGTACGTATCCATGTGTATGGTTCAAAATATTTAAAATAGGCCCCCCACACCCCTCCTAACTGTATATACTAACTCCAGGATCGCACTACAGTGGGGAAAAGGGCATATAGCTTTTACTTACCGTATACACAGTACCAATATTATGTAGCAATTTAGCATAGTAAGGTGTCAGTTTTATGAGTTTAAGTCAAGTGAGTTTTCAGTGTTATGAACTTTAGGTTATATGGTCTCAGTCAAATGAATTTCAGTCAAATGAAATTTCGATCATATGAAGTAGACCCATATATATCTATCTATCTATATATATATATATATATATATATATATATATATATATATATATATAGTGTATGTGTGTGTTGGTAAACAGTTCTGTAATGTGTTAACATACGTATTATTTGCAGCTTATTTTCATATCATATTTTCAGTAATGATATTTGTGAGCCCTTTATAAATGTTTCAGTACTTAAAGACGCTCCACCATATTGGTATATCAGACCATGATTCACTCCCATTTTCTAGCCCCTGATTGAGGTAGAGAAAATGTTGCTATACTCTTTATTTTCTTAGTGATAGGTATGAAAAAAGATACTTTTTTGATCACTATAATTAGTTCAGTCAGTAGTGGCTGTATCATATAAGTTGGGGGAATGTGATGGCAGTAAGCTGACATCAGAGTTCTCCCTGACTTAGCTGAACTAGAAAACATTGATATATTCGTAACTGAATATAGAATTATGAAACTGTTTAAGATGATGATGTCTTCCCTTTCTCTAATGAATAAGAATATATAAGTAAGCAGTATGACTTCCTGGAAAAAAAAATCACCTTTTTTAGGTGAAATATGTTTTCATAATTTAGCAGCATATTGTAAATATAGCAAGGGTTTTTTGATGTGGTGATCTGTAGTAAGCAGCACTAATTTTATGCTATAATGCCTTATATTTTTGTTGTGCCTGGTTAAATGAAAACATTCCATGTTGGATCAAACTATACAATCAGTGATAGACTTCAATAAAGAGCTAAAAAAAGTTCTTAATAAAAACGTGCACTGCAACATGAAAAGAATCCTGCATGTAATTCGTTTGCAAGTATTAAGTATTAGGACCGAACAGTAATTTTCAGAGTCCAGTATTAAGCACATTCCTGGTTAAATCTCTTTGGAATTGTGAAATTAGATCAGTATAGGAAAAGCACATTGAGAATGATTTTTTCTCCATAAGTGCAGTTCCATACCACAGTCTGTACAGCCACATAAATTAGTATTCATGTATGCCATGTGTGGAAAGATTGAAAACTAACTTTACAGCCATATTATATGCTAACAATTATTTGTCTGGAGATCCCACCAAAATGATCAGAATGGTAAAGCTAATTATAAATCTATGAGTACAGCAACAGTAATGGGAAAACTGTAGCCCTATGTAGATACAAATCATTTCCATTTTTCCTGCAACTATCGATGTTACATGACTTTGGAAAACAAGGTTAAAACTTTTCTAACAAATTATAACAAAGCTTGACTATGCTTCAAAAATTTTTTTGAGATGTGTGAAGTAATCAAATAGTTTATCAAGTATTCTATGTCCAAAGTACAAGTAAGAGTATTCAGTTTTATAAAATTAGTTACTTTACCATATACATATAACACATTCAGGAATTGCTGTACTCTATATTATTTATGATAAATGTTTTTTGATTCTGAATGGCTTGGCAGAAAGTCTGAATTTGTTAAGAGTTGCCTAGATATTGGAGCAATACTAAACAACATTTTATTTGCTTATATGTTCACATTTCTTACAGTTAGTGAGGATTAATGCTGTTTATGTTTTTTACAACATCATAACAGTGTCCTTAGAGAGATACAAATTTATTCCAGCAGTTATTTCCCAAAGAAAGCTGGCGTCTGACAGAGTATGATTCTCATTGTGTTTTTGCTAACATTATTATAGAGATCTCAAGGTCAGTAGCATTTTAAAGTGTTTTCTAAGAGAGGCTACTTTTAGAATATGTGCTCACCTCGTGCATGTTTCAGATTCATGGGAATTATTTATCACGGTTTGTGAAATGTGCATTTTAAATAGTAATGGGGATGAAAGCAATTTTTATAGTGCTTGACTGTAACTTTTTTTATTGTTTGCTTCCAGGTGGCTCTATTGTTGACAAAATATATAGTCTAAAACTACACTTGTACATTATCCTTCATCACCACAACTAGTGGTTCTAATGTAGTTCACCTTATTAAAATCATCATTGTAACATAAGTAAATGTAAAATTATGAAGATATATTTCATCTAATCAAGAAAAAGTGAAAAAAATGTCCTGCATCCATCCAATGCATGGGGTTGCACCCCTACATCTTTGTAGTTACATATTGCCACTACAAGGTAACACCATCTCGGAGAAAGAGAATACCCAATTAGAAATGATCTGTTCCATAAATCTCAGTTCAGTTATGAATGCAGTGATGTTTTCTTTGCAACATAATGATCTGCAGTAAAATCCAGTAAGCAATTAAAAAATAGCAAAAAGATGCTTGAGTTAATCATCATAGTAACACAATGTATGTGTGTGTGTGTGTGTGTGTGTGTGTGTGTGTGTGTGTGTGTGTGTGTGTGTTTGTGGTTGATGCTGAACAGTTGTGAAAAGATGCAAAAATATGTTTTTCCTGTAAAATGCTATTTTATTAGATAAGAATGCTATGTTTGTGAAAACGCTGTTTTGCTATGAGAATAACCTTAAATGCACATGAATGTTGTCAATGCAGATTATATTTATAACCACATAATGGTGCAGCTGGGATGTACAGAGCAGACATTATGGCACAGCATATAGCACTGATATGGGATACCTGCAGAAATGTAATGAACTGATTCAGTCCTAAGGATCTGCAAACTAATTCATGTCCTTGCATCCAGAGGAAGTCTAAACAAGGAAACCATTTGCCTCCTGAGAGCTTCTCTCCAAAATCCTTTACTGAAAACACACTCTATAAGATTTACAATATCTGATAAACAATGTGAGTCGCACAAAATATGGACTATGAAAGGACTTCTGCAGGTCATGGTCTATCACAAGGTTGGTCTTTGGGTGCTGATTTTATATTGCAGTTAAAAAAGAAAATTGTGTTTTATTTGCAAAAAAATAGTAGTGATATAATCAAAAAAGGGTTATATAACTGTAGCAGTACAAAACAGATTCAAATATGAGAAGGAGAATTGTTCTTCTCTTTGAGAGTCTTTTAATGACGTACAGTATGACAAAACAGGGTACATACTTTTGTTTTGAGATATTGCCAAACCTGTGTAAATTATGCATATATTTTCACAATGTTTCAAATCAGTATTAATCAACAAAACCATCTGTGTTTTCTGGAAATTATCAGTGGCAACAGTGTGTACCGTAATGTCTTAGATAACATGACACAGTTTGTTCACCTTTACATCACAATGTTCTTATGAAATTAATGCACTTATGAAAATATAGCTAAGAGTCACAACTGCTTTGTCAAAAAAGCATTTTTATCTCAGAATGTCTTCACATACCCTACCATGATTTAATGTAATTTGTACTAAAACCCACTGCTTACAGACAGCAACCCCAACATGATAGTATCTCATTCCATGTTTCCATTATTACCGTAAACATGGAAAATGTTTCACATTTTTATATCTTTTTGCAAACAGTCCTTCATAATTTCATCTCTGAACATCACATACTGACCATTTCACTACATACACACAGCAACTCATGTTAATGTGGCATGTCACCTTGTTGCCTTAGGTTTAGGAGTGTATCTCTACCAGGACTTCATAAATTAGACTTCTAAAACACTTGTTCCAGAAATTAGGGAAGTCTCCTAAAAAGACAAGTATACTATTACAAGATACACAGGAATTCTGCTTTTCTGAAGACTACACACTTGTAGGAAGCAATGAGTTAAAAGGAAGAGCTTAGAACAACATAGAAGAGACATTTGCCAGTGAGTTGAGAGTGTATTTTGACCAAAAGCTAGTGACTCTTGTAAGATATCATCTGAAGAGCGTACTGTAAGAGACCATGGAGTTACATGAAGACAACTATGGAGCTATTTCAAAGACTTTCTGACATTTTCCTGAGGCTGCTTAGAATCTTAGGAGGGTGTGAAACCAGAAATTTAAGACTTTGCTTTTGTTTAAGAGACTTTTCCTTCTTCACAATTAAGCTTGTTTTTGTGTAAAAGTTATGCTTCACTATAAATAAAGTGCATTGAACTGAAAGCTCTTTCTCCAGTGAGTGTGTTTGGATGTGTGTGTGTGTTGTTGCATGGTACAATACATATAGGGAGTCCGAATGCAGAGATAATAACGTCAGCAAGCAAGGGAGAGTAGTACTGCTGGAATTGAATTCATCCTCAAGTCTTGGCAAGTACCTTCACGAGGTAGACCCTATTTCTACAAAATTTCACCAAGATGGCACTGATAAACAGACTGTACTTTATATAGCATATATCATGGGCAGAAGTAGGTTAAAAAAAAAGACAGCTGCGTGCACAAGTCCCAGGATAAAAAAGTGTCCAATCCTGCTAGGTACACTGGTGACAGGATGGGGAAAAATGACAGTGTAGAATACTAAAGACACGGAAATATTTCTACAATGGGGCTGAGCCACAATCAGGTGGAAAATGGACCCCCTGTTGCAGAAGGAAGTAGTAGTCCACAAAAATCATGAAAACGGACAGGCCAAAAAAGATCCGTAAAGATGACAGAGTGGACTATTCAGGATAAGAAAGAAATTATGTATTGTTACTCTTATGCAAAAAGCCCTTAATTTCCAGACAGAAGGTATTCAAAAAGATTAAGAGAAAAATTAGAGGAAAGAAAAATACCTGCACAAGAAAAACTGTCCAAAGCTTCAAATGCAAATTTGTGTTCATGAATACAACAGATTCAGGAAAAAACATTATATAGACCACAGAGCCATTTGGAAAAAGTGATAGAGGAACTCCAAAAATAAAACAAACAAAATCTAGACATTTTTGAAAGTATAAAAAAGAAATAAGGGCATGGGAAAGAAAAATAGATCTGATACGGTGCAATATTTATGCAAAGGAGAAAACCAAATTAATCAATATAAAAAAAGCAGCACCAAAAATACTCAAAGTGAAATACAGGCAAAGGCACACGGATATGGAAAATTTTACAATACAAAAAATAAGATCACAAAGGGGGAAAGCTGAGCAGAAGATTAGTAAAGTGGAAGTTAAAAAACAGAAGATGAAGTTATGGAATACCTGTGAACTGAAGGATTTAGTGTGGAAAGTATAACACAGGTTATGTCACAGCATAAGATAGCAATGGATCCACCAAGTAAGGAGAAACAGGAGGTGTGAGACATCTGAAGAAGAAATATAGACACGGGAAAGAAAAAGAGATTTACTATGGTGCAATATTTATACAAAGCACAAAACTAATCAAAACAAAAAAGTAGCAGCAAAGAAATTTGAAGAGAAATACAGGAAAAGGCATCCAGATATGGAACATTTTACAATACAAAAATAAGGACACAAAGGAGGAAAGTAGAAAAGAGGATTAGTAACAGAAAAGTTAAAAAATAGAAACTGAAGTTATGGATTTTCTGCTAAGTGAAGAATTGATAAACAAAAAAACTTAGAAGATATGCAGGTAAATATAAAGGAAAAGTATAAAATGTGCAATTTATTGATGACCCAAAAACATTTTATAGAGAATTGGGAAACAAGGCAAGGAATAGAAACACCAATAAAAAAGAAGAAATAGACACATTTTGGAGAAATATCTATGAAGAGCCTGTGGAACATATGGATATAAGATGTAAAAGAAATAATAAGAAGCTGAAATGTACAGGATATGAAATGGGATGAAGTAACGTCCAGAGAAATTGAAACAAAATTAAGAAAAGCTCCTAACTGGAAATCCCCAGGCACAGATGCAGTACCTAACTTCTAGCTAAAAGTATTAATATCTTTAAATGAAGATTTAGCCATGAGTAAGAAGTAATTATAGGTACACCCCTAACAGACACCAACCTAGTTAACAACAGGAAAAATGATACAACGCCTTAAGAGTGAACCTACAAGATATCCTAAAAACTATAGACCAATAACTTGCCTTCCAGTGATATATAAACTATACACTGGAATTGATGCTAACAGAGTTTATAGTTATTTAGAAGAAAACTCAATCATGGCATTAGAACAAACAGGTAAAAAAGTAATATGGAACAAAGGATCATTTATTGTTAAAGTCATAATGGAGAACTGTGAAAAGGGGAAGAATCTAAGTATGGCATGGATAGACTATAAAAAAGCATTTGACAGCATCCTGCAATTGTGGATAAAAGAGTGCTTACAAATGTATAAGCTACATGGATCGATTGCCTTATAGTGACCATGAAACAGTGGCAAACCACTTTGCAGCTAAGCACGACAAAGGACAAATTATTATCTTGGGGTATAAATACAAATCTCGGGGATATAAATACAAAAGGAGGATATTCCAGGATGACTCGTTGCCTGCTCTTTTGTCTTGCCCTTAACCCATTAAGCTGTCTTCTTAATAGATTATGTCATGGCTCTGATTAGGCTCCCAGAAAACAACAAAGACTTTTCATCTTCTTTTTGTGGATGATTTAAAACTGCATAGTTCATCAGATGAGAAACTGAAAGCACAACTGCAAGTGGTTAAAACTTTCTCAGATGATATAAGAATGTCATTTGGTCTTGATAAATATACAAAAGAATCTTTAAAGCAGGAAATCTGCAGCACAAAGAAAATATCAGTCTAAGACAGGAATGTGATATAAAAGAACTTGTGCAAGAGAGAGTGTATAAATATTTGGGAATTGATGAATCATGGCAATAGAACAAAACATGTTATCAACAATAAAACATGAACAAATGCTAATAAAACTTAGTAAGGAATATTTTGGAAGACTAAAATTAATGCTGGAAACAACTCTAACTTCTAGGAACAAAGTCCAAGCTATAAAGCAATTTGCTCTTCCTGTTCTAACTTACAGTTTTAGGGTGATTGACTGGCTTCAAAGGGTATTGGATCAGTTGGATAGAAAAACAAGAAAAAAGCTTCATGATTATCAAATGACTTATAAAAATCATTGTATACCAAGATTATATATTCCCCATTCTGAAGGAGGTATGTGTTTCCTCGAAATTGATTACATGTACAGATCTGCAATCTTAGAACCACATACGTATTTGCAGACCTCACAAGATCCAAATATACAGAAAGTTTCAAAACATGAGGAAAACAAGTATAAGATTACTTCCTTGCTTAGTTTAACAGAAGCATATTGGTGTCAAGCAGGAATGGAAATCAAACCAGAAGTAGATAAAAAGACAATAACTGAATGTGCTGAAAAACAAAAGAAAGAATATAAGGTGAAGGATTAGATAAGAAGGCAAAAAAAAATGCCCCAAACTTGCATAAAACAATCAATTTACCTGGAGTGGGAATAGAACATACAGCCTACTACACCAAGGGCAAGTATGCTGCCTGCTGCACCACTGACACTGCCAGTAACTAACTAAGATAACTTAGTTTTCAGTATTTTAGAATAATACAATTGAAGGATACAAAATAAAAAAAATCCCTTCTCTTTATTGTAATACATTTTGGCAGTATAATTAACAAATTGATGAAATTATTACCCTAAAATAATAAAATGACCCTACCATGAATCTGAAACTGAGACTATATGCTGATAATTAGTCTGCTGTTTCCTTTTTGCCACTCCCTGACAAATAGTAATAGGTAATGGTCTAGCCAGTCCGTGGTCTGTTACTATCCGGCATAAGCACTGGAATTACTCCTTAAGATGCAACACCAGAGTTTATCATCAGTCTTGTCTATCTTGTTGAAGGGCTGATAAGAGGAGCAGATAAGTTCTAATTAGCTGAGAGATTTCTGTCTTCACAAATGATGTTAACAAACACTTAATAGGAGGGCAAATAATTTATAATGTGGGAAAAATTACAGTAAACACAGCTCACAACAGTGACTTTTCAAAATTATTAATATAAATAAATAAGAAAGGGATCAGAGCAAATAAATAAGTAGACACATAAACAAATAAGTAAACACATACATAAATAAATGCATGCATACATACATACATACATACATACATAAGTGAAACAGAGGATCAGAGCAGAACTTAAGAAAACATAACAGGGCATTTTAAGAAAATAAACTTAAAAAGCATAAAATAAACAAATGTAAATATTTTGTGAACAATAGAAACTATTAAAATCATATAAATTGCAATGTTATTAGTAAGATGTATTCTTTACTGTAACATCCAATGCATTAACAGTCTTTTCCATAAATACTGTAATATATTATAATGCACACAACATACACATTATACTTTTGTAAAGTTTCACAAAGCTTCATATCTTGAAAACTACACAATCTAGACATACATTGTTAGAACATTTTTGTTAACCAGACATAAGCTTTCATATGACAGCAAGAAATTCCTCTGTAAGTGCACGTTTATTGAGATATTTACATAAATATGTAAATATGTGCTTAATTGTATAATTCACAAAATAAATAATGCTGGATATCAATCAAGATGAGTAAATTACAGTACAAATATCAAAGATAGTTTTCTTCAACAACATTTAAGGTTTCACTTAATAGTATGCAACAGTTTGTAAGTCATTCAGTTTTTGAAGTATTAAGTATAAATAGAAATACTGGTTATTTTTCATAATTAGTAGCAAAGAAATAGCAATATGTCCAGTATAGTGTGATATAAACCAGCATTGACAGTGAATTGCCCTGTCTCCCACATTGGTGTTTCACAATTGTAGTAATTGTTACAACCCCTTCAGTTATATACACCCTTCAAAAACAACTTACCTTAGTTACTACCTGTGTAGGGAAATGGGCTTAAACTGAATATCAAAAAGTATAAGCATTGTTCTTTTGGAAAACAAGAGTTACCCAAAATATATAGTATAGATAACACATCCGTACAAAATGAAAAATGTAGTCAAGCACCTGGGCACTTGAGTCAACAGTTCTATCTCCTGTTGGCAGACCCTGTTGCTTGCTCCTAATAATGGTCAAGAAAACATGGAGAGAGGCATTAGCTGGTAAATATGTGAGTAGTGGATTTGAGGTATTAACGTCATTGTGGATGCTGGATACTAGATGTTGCTTTTGAAAATCATTAGTCCATGCACTCCTATGCAAATTAGCCCTTTGGGGAGATAGGGAATTATTGTCAAGGTAAAAATCATCAGCACATTGGGGAGTTAGGGAATTTTTGTCAAGGCAAAAAATAGCCACCGTGTGATAGTCCCTGCATGTCTACTCCTCTTGCCCATTGTGGGTTTTCTGAAGCTTGCAGCAGAACAGATCTTCCTCTCAGGAGAGATGTCACTCATCCAGTGAATTGACATGTCCAAGGGTTACCCCTATATGTGCTAATCCAAGGAGCATAGAGAAATAGGACATCCAGTGGATCTGAAGTGAGCAGTAACTGATCCCATCAAACCAACCCGAAGAAGTAGAAAAAGCTGAATCACAAAAAGTAACCTAAATTGAGTTTAATATGTAGTAGTTTTATTATGTTACTCCATGTCGATGTAAAATACCATCTCCCATGGTGGGTAGTACTGCCTATTTCTGGAACTGGATTCAACAGTCCTTCACCTGTGGCTTTAGACCTCTTTGTGCAGCTGGATGGCCTTAATAAGGCAAAATGTTACTGCTTATGTAATGGGATTTTAGCCCACCACAAAGAAGTGTCATTGGAAGGAGTACTATGTCATTGTTTCTTCCAAGTGAAGGACAGCAGATGCTGTTCTGCCTCATTGTTTCTTCATCCCCTGTCTCTGACTCAGTTTGTTTTTTATCAAAAACACATTGGTTTATAAATTCTTCAGTGATTTAAGTTTCAAAGAGGTGTCTCAGGAGCACTCCTCTATGGGTTTTTGTTCTATTTTTCTGTCAGAATTCAGCATGTAACAGTGGGCATCTTCACAGGTATCAGAAATATGATGTAGAAAGACATCTGCAACAGATGAGTATGATTCTAATGGATTTTTATTGGAGTAATCATTTGGTACAATAGTCTGATTTTTCAGGGTTGTTCCAGTAACTTCCAGTTTTTGTGTCATATGCCAATTACACCATTAAACGCAGAGACAGGACTGTGTATCATCTATCTTTTTTAGGATTCATCTGTCAAAAATGCAAGCATTAGTAGCTCTGTTGGCAAAGAGAGATAGAGCACTAACAACAGTCTACAGCCCAGGTTACCCCCATTCCACTGGTGAGAGCACTAACAATAGTCTACAGCCTAGGTTACCTGCATTCCACTGGTAAGAGCACTAACAACAGCCTACAGCCCAGGTTACCCGCATTCCACTGGTGAGAGCACTAACAACAACCTACAGTCCAGATTACCCGCATTCCACTGGAGAGAGCACTAACAACGGCCTGCAGCCCAGGATACCCCCATTCCACTGGTGAGAGCACTAACAACAGTCTACAGCTCAGGTTACCCACATTCCACTGGTGAGAGCACTAACAACAGCCTACAGCCCAGGTTACCCGCATTCCACTGGAGAGAGCACTAACAACGGCCTGCAGCCCAGGATACCCCCATTCCACTGGTGAGAGCACTAACAACAGTCTACAGCTCAGGTTACCCGCATTCCACTGGTGAGAGCACTAACAACAGTCTACAGCCTGGATCACCTGCATTCCACTGATGACACAGACACCTGCTGGAGCTGTCAATGGGATGATGGTTGCTTCTAGCCTCTGTGGGAGGGCAGAATAGAGCTGTGAACTGCTGCAGTACCTTGGAAGGGCAGCAATGAGTGGAGGCTGTCGTAGGCCTTGTGTATATCTCATCAAGCTGTGAAGGCAGTAGCCTTCCTTAGCAGGTGCACATAAGCATGCATGTGCATGAGGGGGCAGTGTTCCCTCAGTGACATTGTCTGCATGTCCCTTGTCCAAGGAGAGAGGCTAGCAACTTAACAAAAAAAATTCCATATTCCTCAGATGAGCGTAAGCAACCCATATGACTGTCTGGATAATGTACACTCTGGAGTTAGTAGAGGCTTGCTAGTCAAGCAGGCATGAGAGGGAAAAAGTATGAAAAAAAAGCAGGCATTGCAGGTAGCATCTAGTTGTAATACAGACATCTTGTTTAGCTGGTTACTTATTAATTTAGATAGTTTGGCAGTTCAGCACTGAAGGTTAAGGCTATGAACTACCAGGAAGTTTCATCTTGTAGTCCTTGGTTTGATGTTGTCATTCCCCACCTCCATACATTATTGCCTCTTTAACAAATTAAAGGCAATAATAATAAAAAATAAGAAGAAGAAGAACTGGATTGTTCCTGCTGTTCCTGCTAAACATGATCCTTTTTGGAGGATCACTATTTCTGGTTTGCTATGAGTTACTAAAAAAAAAAAAAAAAAACATTTCAACTGAGAAGAAAAGAAGAGCATACAATAAACGTGCTATATCACGGCTATTAGTAGAAGAGACATATCAAGGCAGTGTGGTTATACATGAGAAGGAGTGTAGGCCTCTACAGGACAGGCAAGGAGTTTAAATGTCTGGATGTGAAGAGGTTCGAGAATGGATACAACAGGACTGAGAGTAGTGGAAGAAGATGAATAATGGATAAAGGAATACAGGGAATGAAACAGTGGGAGAAGTTAATTTTTAATATATATAGGTGTTGCAAATGAGTAAGGCAATAGGGAAGTATAGGTTAGGACAGGCTGTGGGTATGAGACTATGTATTGTTTAATGGCAGACAGTAGCAGGATAGATAGATACGCACAAAGTAAAAAAAAATAGTTTTACCTGGAAACTTAATAACTACATCATCAATAGGGGCAGATGAATACCTGTAGTAACCCTCAAGCATGACTGTCATGACTTGGCCAACCTCACTCTCAAAACAGGAATTTAAGATATAGATCCATTCAAGCCTGAAAATACAAGGGCACAAAGCTTAAACTGCCAGTATAATTCCCTGTATTGACATTTGTTCTCCCAAGATCCACCTTTAGGAAATTATTGACACTGTCTCCAGGATACCAAACTTGAAACCAGAAAACTCCATACAAACCAAAGAGTGTTTATAGAGGACATTGTTGTTTCCCCTTGCTTATGTCATAAAGGTATTACATTTTCTCTACATAAAATCCTGCACACCCATTATACATACCAATGTATACAGTACCCACAGTGTTATGATGCCCCTGGAGAAAGGTAAACTTTATATCTGCAAAAATTGTCCAAAACAATGTGGGCACCTGTTAAAATAAAACTACATTGGGAGCATGCTCCATATTTTTGGTCCCCATATTTGTTTATTTGGTTGCATCTTGGGTTTTCTAGTATGTTTTTTGTGTTCATCACTATGACCAACTGTATGTATCCGATCAGTTTAGCTATGCATTGTTTCTATGGGGATTCAGGGTTGGGAGATGATAAAGTACAAACTGAAGGGCAGACACTGCAGAACATTAATATCATCATAAGCAAAACTATATTACATCTATGAGTTTGCTTAAGACATTTGTATGCTAGTGAAATGTATTATTTGCTTAGACATTTTTTTCTTGGAGGGGGGGGGGCAACTAGCAATGACACTCAATATCATCTTATAGGAGTTCAGTGATGTGACCAGCATTCATGCCTCTTGACTTCTTTATTTGAAAATTTTGGAGAAAGCCAAGAATAAAGGAGGACAAAGGCCCAGAATCAGGGACAGATTTTTTTCAAATTATTATTCTGATTCACTTAAAAAAGGTTAACAGAACAAGTTCTGCATAACTGCATTTTCTGAATAATAAAAATATGGAACTCTAATGACTGGCATTATTGACTGACTATAACCCTCAGTGATTACCAGAAAAATAAAAAAAATGTAAAAAACTATAAATAAGCAAATAAAATAAAATTATGAGGGACAAGGTAAAAAAGTATGAAGAAAAATAAGGGACATTTTGAAAAATCAGGGAGAATTAAGAAGTATGTGAAAATAAAAAATACCCAACTGGTTATCAGAATTACAACTTAAAAACATCAGATCTAGATTTTAAATAAAGTAACTTGTTTCCATATTATCCAGACATTAAGGTAAGAAAAATGTTACAGTTTGCAAGGTTTTATTGATTTTGACATCTTATTCATGAATGCGCCAAGAATAAAAGAGGACATGCTGTCAAATCTGTAAATTGTGTTTTGAAGAGTATTGTATTGCTAATCAGAATCCATCGATACTAAGTGTATGACTGATCTACTCCACTCTTTCAAGTGGAGTTTGACTCAGAACTGCCTGTTGCTCTCATTTTAAAAAGACTCTGTTACAAAGATAACCTGCATATGACATTTACAGATTAAACAGGCAGGTGCCTCAGATGGCAACAGCAATTACTGTAATAACAATAAGAGGTGGTTATTAAAATAAGAGCAGGGAGCTAGTGATGCAAGGTAGGGTGAACAAAGCAATTACAAATGTTATGGCTTCACAAAGGACCAGAGCTGTACATTCAGTACAATGAGTGCCTCTGATGCATTTGATAGTCACTGTAATATAAACATTGTGTTCTGCAGGGGAAGCAGATCATAAAGAGCCACAAACCTCAGGCAAAAACACATGTAATGTGTAACCTGGTTTGAGGCTGGTTATATGTGAATTTCATAAGAAACATGTTAGCTGGTTTGTAGTGATGTAAGTGCAAATTACTTTATCAAAGTTTGCGAATTCTGTTCATGAGCCTACTTCCACAGTATGCTTTACTCCACTACCTCTGCATAAATTGCGTTCTTTTGCGTTTGTACTTCATCTTGTTTACATGATTGACATACTTGCTTTTACCATTCCCATTACCTGGCTGTCTGGAACGAGTCCGTGTATTTATACGAGTCTTCACATGATTGGAGATCAGTTATTTTACATGCTGCCAATTTTGGGAAGAATAGCTCTGTATGCTGGGAAGTTGCACCTTGCCCTTGAGTCCAAATTATAAAGTTCCCATATGGCTGCATGAGCCACTCTTAGTGGAGTGTGCCTGTTATCATTTTGTAAGGAATGACAAGACAGCTGGCAACAACTTATTCACTTATTAATGCATAGTAAAGGCAGCTGTGTGCTTATGGTTTCTCTGCCTTGCAACATGTTGCATTTTGTGTCTTTTTAGTGACTGGGAAAGCAGTGCAAACGTACAGGACCTTTTCAGGCATGACTTATGTAAGTTTAAAGCATAGGAAATTAAATGATATTGTAAGAGACTTTACATAACAGAAAGCCAAAAGCATAAGTGTTACTTGCTTGAAGCGTGTGCATAAGATGCTGAAAGTGCTGCTTTTGTGAATCTGATGGCACAATGTTATGTTACAAAGCTTTCCCATAGGGCATTTTTCTATAAGGATTTATTTAAAGGTTCTAGTAAATTTACACATGTGATAATGTGCAGCAAGGCACTGTAGTGCTTAAGACAGTATAATAAAAGTGTGCTTTCTTGAAAAGTTGACATCTAGGAATAAAAAGAGTCAGAGGAGTGGAAATGGAATAGTTATATCTGCCAACAGAATGAGCTTAATGAAGAGAGGGACAAGAGACTGATATGTAAGTGATTAAGTGTAGTACCTATCCAGATGGGAATGGGAGAGAACTGGTTTCAGCTTGTTAAAAAAGTGGTGTGTAGAGGTCAGGTGAAGGAGGCAATGACATTGCTGATAGTAATGTGCAGGTCCAGGTTGATAACAGGGCTATCTTTAGAATCATTTTTCTAGTAACTGTACAATATTCATCATTATACCATGTCCCCCCCAAAACATGCACGCTGATTGGCCAGCGTGCACATTGTAAATCGAGTTACACTAATGGAAAAAGGTCCGGTCGCCCGGACTTTTTTCCATTAGTATAACTCTACTTTTAAACATTGTCTCGCTATGTTAAATGGGTTTAACATAGCGAGACAGCTTTAAAATAAGCAACGGAGATCTCCGCTGTTTATTTCAGCTGTCTCGCTATGCTAAACCCATTTAACATAGCGAGACAGTTTTAAAAAGCAACGGAGAAAGCAAGATGTCCGTTGCTTTTATTGTTCGCTATGTTAGATGGGTTTAACATAGCGAGACAGTTTTAAAATAAGCAACGGACATCTCCGCTGCTTATTTTAATTGTCTCGCCATGTTAAACCCATTTAACATAGCTTAAAACAGTAAAAAGCAACGGAGATCTTGCTTTCTCCGTTGTTTTTGCTCACAGCTCTGATATACTGCGCGGGCTACAGTACATCAGAACTGCCGGATGCCAGACATCTGCGGAAGGGCAGTAAACAGGCATTATATTATGCCATTATTTAAGAAAAGTAATAGTTTCTTTTCTTAAATAATGTCATGGTATAATAGCAATAACTCATTCTGGGTGTGGGTAATGCTGTATTTACCCACGGTTGGCTTTGTTTGAACCGGGCCACTGACCAAACCATGCCAACTGTGGGTAAATCCAGCATTACCCACACCCAGGCGTGGGTTATTGCTATAATAACCCACTTTCTGCTGCTGAACTGGTAGACTCCAGCTACATGTGAAATAAACCTCTCAACTTTCCCTGATTTTGACTCA